>NW_026906204.1:0-300000 GCF_033807715.1 Cololabis saira | reverse complement strand
TGAAAACGTTAGAAAATTGGAGAAAGGTGTCTATGTAGTTGATTTGAGCGACTCATTTCATTATTGGACTCACCAAACCACTTACAGTGTTTCAGGTACAAAATGACTGTTTCTCGCTGAGAAAATGCCAAAAAGCGGATTTCTGTCATAACATTGATTTACCTTCTGATTTTTCAAGGCAAGCTATTGAAAACGTCAGAAAATTGGAGAAAGGAGTCTATGTAGTTGATTTGAGAGACTCATTTCATTATTGGACTCACCAAACCACTTACAGTGTTTCAGGTACAAAATGACTGTTTCTCGCCTAGAAAATGCCAAAAAGCGGATTTCTGTAATAACATTGATTTACCTTCTGATTTTTTAAGGCAAGCTATTGAAAACGTTAGAAAATTGGAGAAAGGTGTCTATGTAGTTGATTTGAGAGATTCATTTCATTATTGGACTCACCAAACCACTTACAGTGTTTCAGGTACAAAATGACTGTTTCTCGCTGAGAAAATGCCAAAAAGCGGATTTCTGTCATAACATTGATTTACCTTCTGATTTTTTAAGGCAAGCTATTGAAAACGTTAGAAAATTGGAGAAAGGTGTCTATGTAGTTGATTTGAGAGATTCATTTCATTATTGGACTCACCAAACCACTTACAGTGTTTCAGGTACAAAATGACTGTTTCTCGCTGAGAAAATGCCAAAAAGCGGATTTCTGTCATAACATTGATTTACCTTCTGATTTTTCAAGGCAAGCTATTGAAAACGTCAGAAAATTGGAGAAAGGAGTCTAAGTAGTTGATTTGAGAGACTCATTTCATTATTGGACTCACCAAACCACTTACAGTGTTTCAGGTACAAAATGACTGTTTCTCGCCTAGAAAATGCCAAAAAGCGGATTTCTGTAATAACATTGTTTTACCTTCTGATTTTTTAAGGCAAGCTATTGAAAACGTTAGAAAATTGGAAAAAGGAGTCTATGTAGTTGATTTGAGAGATTCATTTCATTATTGGACTCACCAAACCACTTACAGTGTTTCAGGTACAAAATGACTGTTTCTCGCTGAGAAAATGCCAAAAAGCGGATTTCTGTCATAACATTGATTTACCTTCTGATTTTTCAAGGCAAGCTATTGAAAACGTCAGAAAATTGGAGAAAGGAGTCTAAGTAGTTGATTTGAGAGACTCATTTCATTATTGGACTCACCAAACCACTTACAGTGTTTCAGGTACAAAATGACTGTTTCTCGCTGAGAAAATGCCAAAAAGCGGATTTCTGTCATAACATTGATTTACCTTCTGATTTTTCAAGGCAAGCTATTGAAAACGTCAGAAAATTGGAGAAAGGAGTCTAAGTAGTTGATTTGAGGGACTCATTTCATTATTGGACTCACCAAACCACTTACAGTGTTTCAGGTACAAAATGACTGTTTCTCGCTGAGAAAATGCCAAAAAGCGGATTTCTGTCATAACATTGATTTACCTTCTGATTTTTTAAGGCAAGCTATTGAAAACGTTAGAAAATTGGAGAAAGGTGTCTATGTAGTTGATTTGAGCGACTCATTTCATTATTGGACTCACCAAACCACTTACAGTGTTTCAGGTACAAAATGACTGTTTCTCGCCTAGAAAATGCCAAAAAGCGGATTTCTGTCATAACATTGATTTACCTTCTGATTTTTTAAGGCAAGCTATTGAAAACGTTAGAAAATTGGAAAAAGGAGTCTATGTAGTTGATTTGAGAGATTCATTTCATTATTGGACTCACCAAACCACTTACAGTGTTTCAGGTACAAAATGACTGTTTCTCGCTGAGAAAATGCCAAAAAGCGGATTTCTGTCATAACATTGATTTACCTTCTGATTTTTCAAGGCAAGCTATTGAAAACGTCAGAAAATTGGAGAAAGGAGTCTAAGTAGTTGATTTGAGAGACTCATTTCATTATTGGACTCACCAAACCACTTACAGTGTTTCAGGTACAAAATGACTGTTTCTCGCTGAGAAAATGCCAAAAAGCGGATTTCTGTCATAACATTGATTTACCTTCTGATTTTTCAAGGCAAGCTATTGAAAACGTCAGAAAATTGGAGAAAGGAGTCTATGTAGTTGATTTGAGAGACTCATTTCATTATTGGACTCACCAAACCACTTACAGTGTTTCAGGTACAAAATGACTGTTTCTCGCCTTGAAAATGCCAAAAAGCGGATTTCTGTAATAACATTGATTTACCTTCTGATTTTTTAAGGCAAGCTATTGAAAACGTTAGAAAATTGGAGAAAGGTGTCTATGTAGTTGATTTGAGAGATTCATTTCATTATTGGACTCACCAAACCACTTACAGTGTTTCAGGTACAAAATGACTGTTTCTCGCTGAGAAAATGCCAAAAAGCGGATTTCTGTCATAACATTGATTTACCTTCTGATTTTTTAAGGCAAGCTATTGAAAACGTTAGAAAATTGGAGAAAGGTGTCTATGTAGTTGATTTGAGAGATTCATTTCATTATTGGACTCACCAAACCACTTACAGTGTTTCAGGTACAAAATGACTGTTTCTCGCTGAGAAAATGCCAAAAAGCGGATTTCTGTCATAACATTGATTTACCTTCTGATTTTTCAAGGCAAGCTATTGAAAACGTCAGAAAATTGGAGAAAGGAGTCTAAGTAGTTGATTTGAGAGACTCATTTCATTATTGGACTCACCAAACCACTTACAGTGTTTCAGGTACAAAATGACTGTTTCTCGCCTAGAAAATGCCAAAAAGCGGATTTCTGTAATAACATTGTTTTACCTTCTGATTTTTTAAGGCAAGCTATTGAAAACGTTAGAAAATTGGAAAAAGGAGTCTATGTAGTTGATTTGAGAGATTCATTTCATTATTGGACTCACCAAACCACTTACAGTGTTTCAGGTACAAAATGACTGTTTCTCGCTGAGAAAATGCCAAAAAGCGGATTTCTGTCATAACATTGATTTACCTTCTGATTTTTCAAGGCAAGCTATTGAAAACGTCAGAAAATTGGAGAAAGGAGTCTAAGTAGTTGATTTGAGAGACTCATTTCATTATTGGACTCACCAAACCACTTACAGTGTTTCAGGTACAAAATGACTGTTTCTCGCTGAGAAAATGCCAAAAAGCGGATTTCTGTCATAACATTGATTTACCTTCTGATTTTTCAAGGCAAGCTATTGAAAACGTCAGAAAATTGGAGAAAGGAGTCTAAGTAGTTGATTTGAGGGACTCATTTCATTATTGGACTCACCAAACCACTTACAGTGTTTCAGGTACAAAATGACTGTTTCTCGCTGAGAAAATGCCAAAAAGCGGATTTCTGTCATAACATTGATTTACCTTCTGATTTTTTAAGGCAAGCTATTGAAAACGTTAGAAAATTGGAGAAAGGTGTCTATGTAGTTGATTTGAGCGACTCATTTCATTATTGGACTCACCAAACCACTTACAGTGTTTCAGGTACAAAATGACTGTTTCTCGCCTAGAAAATGCCAAAAAGCGGATTTCTGTCATAACATTGATTTACCTTCTGATTTTTTAAGGCAAGCTATTGAAAACGTTAGAAAATTGGAAAAAGGAGTCTATGTAGTTGATTTGAGAGATTCATTTCATTATTGGACTCACCAAACCACTTACAGTGTTTCAGGTACAAAATGACTGTTTCTCGCTGAGAAAATGCCAAAAAGCGGATTTCTGTCATAACATTGATTTACCTTCTGATTTTTCAAGGCAAGCTATTGAAAACGTCAGAAAATTGGAGAAAGGAGTCTAAGTAGTTGATTTGAGAGACTCATTTCATTATTGGACTCACCAAACCACTTACAGTGTTTCAGGTACAAAATGACTGTTTCTCGCTGAGAAACTGCCAAAAAGCGGATTTCTGTCATAACATTGATTTACCTTCTGATTTTTTAAGGCAAGCTATTGAAAACGTTAGAAAATTGGAGAAAGGTGTCTATGTAGTTGATTTGAGAGACTCATTTCATTATTGGACTCACCAAACCACTTACAGTGTTTCAGGTACAAAATGACTGTTTCTCGCTGAGAAAATGCCAAAAAGCGGATTTCTGTCATAACATTGATTTACCTTCTGATTTTTCAAGGCAAGCTATTGAAAACGTCAGAAATTTGGAGAAAGGAGTCTAAGTAGTTGATTTGAGGGACTCATTTCATTATTGGACTCACCAAACCACTTACAGTGTTTCAGGTACAAAATGACTGTTTCTCGCTGAGAAACTGCCAAAAAGCGGATTTCTGTCATAACATTGATTTACCTTCTGATTTTTTAAGGCAAGCTATTGAAAACGTTAGAAAATTGGAGAAAGGTGTCTATGTAGTTGATTTGAGCGACTCATTTCATTATTGGACTCACCAAACCACTTACAGTGTTTCAGGTACAAAATGACTGTTTCTCGCTGAGAAAATGCCAAAAAGCGGATTTCTGTCATAACATTGATTTACCTTCTGATTTTTCAAGGCAAGCTATTGAAAACGTCAGAAAATTGGAGAAAGGAGTCTATGTAGTTGATTTGAGAGACTCATTTCATTATTGGACTCACCAAACCACTTACAGTGTTTCAGGTACAAAATGACTGTTTCTCGCCTTGAAAATGCCAAAAAGCGGATTTCTGTAATAACATTGATTTACCTTCTGATTTTTTAAGGCAAGCTATTGAAAACGTTAGAAAATTGGAGAAAGGTGTCTATGTAGTTGATTTGAGAGATTCATTTCATTATTGGACTCACCAAACCACTTACAGTGTTTCAGGTACAAAATGACTGTTTCTCGCTGAGAAAATGCCAAAAAGCGGATTTCTGTCATAACATTGATTTACCTTCTGATTTTTTAAGGCAAGCTATTGAAAACGTTAGAAAATTGGAGAAAGGTGTCTATGTAGTTGATTTGAGAGATTCATTTCATTATTGGACTCACCAAACCACTTACAGTGTTTCAGGTACAAAATGACTGTTTCTCGCTGAGAAAATGCCAAAAAGCGGATTTCTGTCATAACATTGATTTACCTTCTGATTTTTCAAGGCAAGCTATTGAAAACGTCAGAAAATTGGAGAAAGGAGTCTAAGTAGTTGATTTGAGAGACTCATTTCATTATTGGACTCACCAAACCACTTACAGTGTTTCAGGTACAAAATGACTGTTTCTCGCCTAGAAAATGCCAAAAAGCGGATTTCTGTAATAACATTGTTTTACCTTCTGATTTTTTAAGGCAAGCTATTGAAAACGTTAGAAAATTGGAAAAAGGAGTCTATGTAGTTGATTTGAGAGATTCATTTCATTATTGGACTCACCAAACCACTTACAGTGTTTCAGGTACAAAATGACTGTTTCTCGCTGAGAAAATGCCAAAAAGCGGATTTCTGTCATAACATTGATTTACCTTCTGATTTTTCAAGGCAAGCTATTGAAAACGTCAGAAAATTGGAGAAAGGAGTCTAAGTAGTTGATTTGAGAGACTCATTTCATTATTGGACTCACCAAACCACTTACAGTGTTTCAGGTACAAAATGACTGTTTCTCGCTGAGAAAATGCCAAAAAAGCGGATTTCTGTCATAACATTGATTTACCTTCTGATTTTTCAAGGCAAGCTATTGAAAACGTCAGAAAATTGGAGAAAGGAGTCTATGTAGTTGATTTGAGAGACTCATTTCATTATTGGACTCACCAAACCACTTACAGTGTTTCAGGTTCAAAATGACTGTTTCTCGCTGAGAAACTGCCAAAAAGCGGATTTCTGTAATAACATTGTTTCAAGTGTCTGAGAGAGCTTAGCAAGGGGCCTCGCATTGACCATTACTTCCTTAGAGGTAGGGCAAATCAGTCGAGTGAAGCCCAGTGGCAGGAAATTCACCACAGTCCACAGGGTATCAGAACCCTAGACGAAGCTCAATCAAGCACAGATCCATTTATGAACATCAGCCCAGAGCCCATCCAGCCACAGACAGCAGTAGAGCGGAGGCTGACTGGACGAAAACCTCAAATCTTGTGGCCTAAATCCTGTCAGAAAAAGGAGTGGGAAACCACAGACACAGACCTCGTCCACCTTTTAGAAGGTCTGAAAGGGGGTGTGGAGAAAAAACTGGACAAGATCGGAGAGACCATTTATAGCTATGGAGCAGAGAGATTTGGTGTGAAACGTGAGAACTTGCAGACACAGAAGGAACCATCTGCTCATCTCAAGTCCAGGAGACAACAAGAGATTCAGAGACTCGTGAAAGAAAGGAGGTGCCTGAGGAAACAATGGAAGAAGGCCACGGAAGTGGAAAGGAAAGGCCTTGGGGCACTACAGGGCGACATCAAGCAGCGTCTGGCAGCACTGCGAAGAGCAGAATGCCTGAGAAGGCAACATAAGAAGAGAGAGCGAACGAGGACTGCCTTCTACAGAGATCCCTATAAATTTGTTAAGGACCTCTTTGTCAGGGAGAAATCTGGGACCCTCAAAGTACCCATAAGAGAACTGGAAGAACATCTTCGGAAGACCTACTCCGACAAACAGAGGCATGTGCCAGCCAGCATTCCGGAGGATATGCCACCCATCCAACCACCTGAGCACCAGATGGAAACAAGGCCCCCCACATGGAGCGAAGTTGAGAGCACAGTAAAACGGGCAAGAACAGCTTCAGCCCCGGGGCCCAACGGCATTCCATACAGGGTGTATAAGAACACGCCAGGCGTCTTGAAATACCTCTGGAAGCTTATGAAAGTGGCATGGGAAAAAGGAATGATACCAAAGGCATGGCGACGGGCAGGAGGGATCCTGATTCCCAAAGAGAAGAATTCCTCAACCATCGAGCAGTTTCGCCAGATCAGCCTTCTCAATGTGGAAGGAAAGCTTTTCTTCAGTGTCGTGGCCCGTAGGCTCTCAGCATTCCTGCTGGCGAACAACTTTGTTGACACCTCAGTGCAAAAGGCAGGGATAATTGGGTTCTCAGGTTGCTTGGAACACACAAATGTCATCTGGCACCAAGTACAGACGGCCAAGAAGGAGAAGAAAGACCTGCATGTGGTGTTTTTAGATCTTGCCAATGCCTTCGGGTCAGTGCCTCATGAGATCTTGTGGACAGCGTTCAACTTCTTTCAAGTGCCAGAGGGCATCACAAGTCTAGTCAAAGCCTACTTCCAGGATCTCCAATTCTGTGTTACAGCACAGGATAGTACAACTGCCTGGCAGCACCTTGAGATAGGGATTATGGCGGGCTGCACCATCTCGCCACTGGTGTTTACAATGGCAATGGAGCTACTTATTCGTGCATCACGATGGGTGGTTGGAGGAGAACGATTGAGAGCGGGCTCCGTCTTCCCCCAATCAGGGCGTACATGGACGACATGACGACAATAACAACAACGGTCGCATGTACCAAACGTCTGCTGGAGAAACTCCGGGGAAACATCAAATGGGCACGAATAGAGATTAAACCCAGCAAATCCCGTAGCATCTCCATTGTCAAAGGTAAGCTCACCAATGCAAGGTTCTATGTGGACGACCAGCCAATCCCAACAAGTTCTGGAGAAGCCTATCAAAAGCCTTGGCCGATGGTATAGCGCAGAACTTAAAGACTCTGAGCAGGTGGAACAACTCAGGCAGGATACAATCAGCGGCCTCAAGCAGATTAACAACACTGCTCTCCCTGGAAAATTGAAGCTATGGTGCTTTAAGTTTGGGCTGCTACCTCGCCTCATGTGGCCAATTTCCATCTATGAGGTCACCTTAGCTCATGTCAATCGGCTTGAGAGACTGGTGAATGCCCAAGTGAGGAAGTGGCTTGGACTGCCGAGATGCCTTTCCAGCATAGGCCTGTATGGCAATGGAGCGCTCTCCCTTCCAATCTCAAGCCTGGTGGAGGAGTACAAATGTGCCAAAACAAGGGTGGAAATGACTCTTACAGAATCCCGGGACCCATGCGTCAGAGATGCGGCTCCAAACCTGGCAACAGGGAGGAAATGGAAACCATCTGCAGCAGTAGCAGTGGCAAAGACCACCCTCAGACACCGGGATATAGTGGGACGAGTCCAACATGGCAGAGGGGGTCTTGGCCTGGAAGCAACAACACCCGCTTGGCAAAAGGCTACTCCGTCTGAACGGCGACACATGGTGGTTGAGGAGGTGCGCAACCAGGAGGAGGCAGCCAGGTGTGCCAAGGCAGTCTCCCAAGCCCAGCAAGGACGCTGGATGAGGTGGGAGCGTGTGGAGAGGAGGAAAATCACGTGGAATGAGATGTGGAGCATGGAGGCTAATAGGCTCAGCTTCATCATCAGAGCCACTTATGATGTCCTGCCCTCTCCAACCAACCTACATCTCTGGTATGGAGAGGACCCAGCCTGCCTGCAGTGTGCAGCCCCAGCAACCCTCAAACACATCCTGGTGGATTGCAAGACCAGCCTGACTCAAGGAAGATACACCTGGCGCCATAACCAAGTGTTGAAGGGCTTGGCTGCCAAACTTGAGGACAACAGGGTCACCATCAACGCCATGCCTTTCAAATCCAGACCACCCTCCCACGGAAGACAACATTCGTCCGACAAGGGGAGAAACGGAGAACCAAGCCATCACCTCCAAACTCAGGCCCACTGGACACAGCCCGGGATTGGGAAATGCGGGTAGACCTCAGCCAGAGGCTCACTTTCCCGCCAGAAATCGCAGCAACCAACCTGCGCCCAGATTTGGTCCTCTGGTCCAAGTCCTGCCGGCGTGTCTTCATTGTGGAGCTGACTGTCCCGTGGGAGGATATCATCGACGAAGCATTCGAAAGAAAAAGGCTGCGTTATGCTAACCTAGCAGCTGATGCTGAGGCGCGGGGATGGAACGTAAAGGTGTGGCCAGTGGAGGTTGGCTGCCGAGGCTTTGTAGCCAGGTCCACCACACGGCTCCTGAAGGAAGTTGGGATCAGAGGACAGGCCCAGCGGAAGGCAATAAAAGAACTTGCCAAAGCAGCCGAACGGAGCAGTCACTGGCTGTGGCTGAAACGGAGGGATGCAACATGGGCTGTTTGATGACCACGGGGTGCCACCATATGACACACACCCAGGTCTGATCAGCCTGTGGCAGGCCAACCTTGGAAGAGGGTGTATTGTGTTAAGAGGCCGAAACACCTGATGAAGACAAGGCACACAACTGATGACGTGTAGATTTGGTGGTGCCCCGCGATCCTGTCCAAACTCCACCCAACAGTCATGTCCGATAGGAGTTATCGTGCTGATATATTTTAGGGATATTAACAGCTAGTCCTATTAAGAATCCTACCTTCTGATTTTTTAAGGCAAGCTATTGAAAACGTCAGAAAATTGGAGAAAGGAGTCTATGTAGTTGATTTGAGCGACTCATTTCATTATTGGACTCACCAAACCACTTACAGTGTTTCAGGTACAAAATGACTGTTTCTCGCTGAGAAACTGCCAAAAAGCGGATTTCTGTCATAACATTGATTTACCTTCTGATTTTTTAAGGCAAGCTATGGAAAACGTCAGAAAATTGGAGGAAGGAGTCTATGTAGTTGATTTGAGAGACTCATTTCATTATTGGACTCACCAAACCTCTTACAGTGTTTCAGGTACAAAATGACCGTTTCTCGCTGAGAAAATGCCAAAAAGCGGATTTCTGTAATAACATTGTTTTACCTTCTGATTTTTTAAGGCAAGCTATTGAAAACGTCCGAAAATTGGAGAAAGGAGTCTATGTAGTTGATTTGAGGGACTCATTTCATTATTGGACTCACCAAATCACTTACAGTGTTTCAGGTACAAAATGATTGTTTCTCGCTGAGAAAATGCCAAAAAGCGGATTTCTGTCATAACATTGATTTACCTTCTGATTTTTCAAGGAAAGCTATTGAAAACGTCAGAAAATTGGAGAAAGGAGTCTATGTAGTTGATTTGAGAGACTCATTTCATTATTGGACTCACCAAACCACTTACAGTGTTTCAGGTACAAAATGACTGTTTCTCGCTGAGAAAATGCCAAAAAGCGGATTTCTGTCATAACATTGATTTACCTTCTGATTTTTTAAGGCAAGCTATTGAAAACGTTAGAAAATTGGAGAAAGGTGTCTATGTAGTTGATTTGAGCGACTCATTTCATTATTGGACTCACCAAACCACTTACAGTGTTTCAGGTACAAAATGACTGTTTCTCGCTGAGAAAATGCCAAAAAGCGGATTTCTGTCATAACATTGATTTACCTTCTGATTTTTCAAGGCAAGCTATTGAAAACGTCAGAAAATTGGAGAAAGGAGTCTATGTAGTTGATTTGAGAGACTCATTTCATTATTGGACTCACCAAACCACTTACAGTGTTTCAGGTACAAAATGACTGTTTCTCGCTGAGAAAATGCCAAAAAGCGGATTTCTGTCATAACATTGATTTACCTTCTGATTTTTCAAGGCAAGCTATTGAAAACGTCAGAAAATTGGAGAAAGGAGTCTAAGTAGTTGATTTGAGGGACTCATTTCATTATTGGACTCACCAAACCACTTACAGTGTTTCAGGTACAAAATGACTGTTTCTCGCTGAGAAACTGCCAAAAAGCGGATTTCTGTCATAACATTGATTTACCTTCTGATTTTTTAAGGCAAGCTATTGAAAACGTTAGAAAATTGGAGAAAGGTGTCTATGTAGTTGATTTGAGCGACTCATTTCATTATTGGACTCACCAAACCACTTACAGTGTTTCAGGTACAAAATGACTGTTTCTCGCTGAGAAAATGCCAAAAAGCGGATTTCTGTCATAACATTGATTTACCTTCTGATTTTTCAAGGCAAGCTATTGAAAACGTCAGAAAATTGGAGAAAGGAGTCTATGTAGTTGATTTGAGAGACTCATTTCATTATTAGACTCACCAAACCACTTACAGTGTTTCAGGTACAAAATGACTGTTTCTCGCCTAGAAAATGCCAAAAAGCGGATTTCTGTAATAACATTGATTTACCTTCTGATTTTTTAAGGCAAGCTATTGAAAACGTCAGAAAATTGGAGAAAGGAGTCTATGTAGTTGATTTGAGGGACTCATTTCATTATTGGACTCACCAAACCACTTACAGTGTTTCAGGTACAAAATGACTGTTTCTCGCTGAGAAAATGCAAAAAAGCGGATTTCTGTCATAACATTGATTTACCTTCTGATTTTTTAAGGCAAGCTATTGAAAACGTTAGAAAATTGGAGAAAGGTGTCTATGTAGTTGATTTGAGAGATTCATTTCATTATTGGACTCACCAAACCACTTACAGTGTTTCAGGTACAAAATGACTGTTTCTCGCTGAGAAAATGCCAAAAAGCGGATTTCTGTCATAACATTGATTTACCTTCTGATTTTTCAAGGCAAGCTATTGAAAACGTCAGAAAATTGGAGAAAGGAGTCTATGTAGTTGATTTGAGAGACTCATTTCATTATTGGACTCACCAAACCACTTACAGTGTTTCAGGTACAAAATGACTGTTTCTCGCCTAGAAAATGCCAAAAAGCGGATTTCTGTAATAACATTGATTTACCTTCTGATTTTTTAAGGCAAGCTATTGAAAACGTCAGAAAATTGGAGAAAGGAGTCTATGTAGTTGATTTGAGGGACTCATTTCATTATTGGACTCACCAAACCACTTACAGTGTTTCAGGTAAAAAATGACTGTTTCTCGCTGAGAAACTGCCAAAAAGCGGATTTCTGTAATAACATTGATTTACCTTCTGATTTTTCAAGGCAAGCTATTGAAAACGTCAGAAAATTGGAGAAAGGAGTCTATGTAGTTGATTTGAGAGACTCATTTCATTATTGGACTCACCAAACCACTTACAGTGTTTCAGGTACAAAATGACTGTTTCTCGCTGAGAAAATGCCAAAAAGCGGATTTCTGTCATAACATTGATTTACCTTCTGATTTTTCAAGGCAAGCTATTGAAAACGTCAGAAAATTGGAGAAAGGAGTCTATGTAGTTGATTTGAGAGACTCATTTCATTATTGGACTCACCAAACCACTTACAGTGTTTCAGGTACAAAATGACTGTTTCTCGCCTAGAAAATGCCAAAAAGCGGATTTCTGTAATAACATTGATTTACCTTCTGATTTTTTAAGGCAAGCTATTGAAAACGTCAGAAAATTGGAAAAAGGAGTCTATGTAGTTGATTTGAGAGACTCGTTTCATTATTGGACTCACCAAACCACTTACAGTGTTTCAGGTACAAAATGACTGTTTCTCGCTGAGAAAATGCCAAAAAGCGGATTTCTGTCATAACATTGATTTACCTTCTGATTTTTCAAGGCAAGCTATTGAAAACGTCAGAAAATTGGAGAAAGGAGTCTAAGTAGTTGATTTGAGAGACTCATTTCATTATTGGACTCACCAAACCACTTACAGTGTTTCAGGTACAAAATGACTGTTTCTCGCCTAGAAAATGCCAAAAAGCGGATTTCTGTAATAACATTGTTTTACCTTCTGATTTTTTAAGGCAAGCTATTGAAAACGTTAGAAAATTGGAAAAAGGAGTCTATGTAGTTGATTTGAGAGATTCATTTCATTATTGGACTCACCAAACCACTTACAGTGTTTCAGGTACAAAATGACTGTTTCTCGCTGAGAAAATGCCAAAAAGCGGATTTCTGTCATAACATTGATTTACCTTCTGATTTTTCAAGGCAAGCTATTGAAAACGTCAGAAAATTGGAGAAAGGAGTCTAAGTAGTTGATTTGAGAGACTCATTTCATTATTGGACTCACCAAACCACTTACAGTGTTTCAGGAACAAAATGACTGTTTCTCGCTGAGAAAATGCCAAAAAGCGGATTTCTGTCATAACATCGATTTACCTTCTGATTTTTCAAGGCAAGCTATTGAAAACGTTAGAAAATTGGAGAAAGGTGTCTATGTAGTTGATTTGAGAGATTCATTTCATTATTGGACTCACCAAACCACTTACAGTGTTTCAGGTACAAAATGACTGTTTCTCGCTGAGAAAATGCCAAAAAGCGGATTTCTGTCATAACATTGATTTACCTTCTGATTTTTCAAGGCAAGCTATTGAAAACGTCAGAAAATTGGAGAAAGGAGTCTATGTAGTTGATTTGAGAGACTCATTTCATTATTGGACTCACCAAACCACTTACAGTGTTTCAGGTACAAAATGACTGTTTCTCGCCTAGAAAATGCCAAAAAGCGGATTTCTGTAATAACATTGATTTACCTTCTGATTTTTTAAGGCAAGCTATTGAAAACGTCAGAAAATTGGAGAAAGGAGTCTATGTAGTTGATTTGAGGGACTCATTTCATTATTGGACTCACCAAACCACTTACAGTGTTTCAGGTACAAAATGACTGCTTCTCGCTGAGAAAATGCAAAAAAGCGGATTTCTGTCATAACATTGATTTACCTTCTGATTTTTTAAGGCAAGCTATTGAAAACGTTAGAAAATTGGAGAAAGGTGTCTATGTAGTTGATTTGAGAGATTCATTTCATTATTGGACTCACCAAACCACTTACAGTGTTTCAGGTACAAAATGACTGTTTCTCGCTGAGAAAATGCAAAAAAGCGGATTTCTGTCATAACATTGATTTACCTTCTGATTTTTTAAGGCAAGCTATTGAAAACGTTAGAAAATTGGAGAAAGGTGTCTATGTAGTTGATTTGAGAGATTCATTTCATTATTGGACTCACCAAACCACTTACAGTGTTTCAGGTACAAAATGACTGTTTCTCGCTGAGAAAATGCCAAAAAGCGGATTTCTGTCATAACATTGATTTACCTTCTGATTTTTCAAGGCAAGCTATTGAAAACGTCAGAAAATTGGAGAAAGGAGTCTATGTAGTTGATTTGAGGGACTCATTTCATTATTGGACTCACCAAACCACTTACAGTGTTTCAGGTACAAAATGACTGTTTCTCGCTGAGAAACTGCCAAAAAGCGGATTTCTGTAATAACATTGATTTACCTTCTGATTTTTCAAGGCAAGCTATTGAAAACGTCAGAAAATTGGAGAAAGGAGTCTATGTAGTTGATTTGAGAGACTCATTTCATTATTGGACTCACCAAACCACTTACAGTGTTTCAGGTACAAAATGACTGTTTCTCGCTGAGAAAATGCCAAAAAGCGGATTTCTGTCATAACATTGATTTACCTTCTGATTTTTCAAGGCAAGCTATTGAAAACGTCAGAAAATTGGAGAAAGGAGTCTATGTAGTTGATTTGAGAGACTCATTTCATTATTGGACTCACCAAACCACTTACAGTGTTTCAGGTACAAAATGACTGTTTCTCGCCTAGAAAATGCCAAAAAGCGGATTTCTGTAATAACATTGATTTACCTTCTGATTTTTTAAGGCAAGCTATTGAAAACGTCAGAAAATTGGAAAAAGGAGTCTATGTAGTTGATTTGAGAGACTCGTTTCATTATTGGACTCACCAAACCACTTACAGTGTTTCAGGTACAAAATGACTGTTTCTCGCTGAGAAAATGCCAAAAAGCGGATTTCTGTCATAACATTGATTTACCTTCTGATTTTTCAAGGCAAGCTATTGAAAACGTCAGAAAATTGGAGAAAGGAGTCTAAGTAGTTGATTTGAGGGACTCATTTCATTATTGGACTCACCAAACCACTTACAGTGTTTCAGGTACAAAATGACTGTTTCTCGCCTAGAAAATGCCAAAAAGCGGATTTCTGTAATAACATTGTTTTACCTTCTGATTTTTTAAGGCAAGCTATTGAAAACGTTAGAAAATTGGAAAAAGGAGTCTATGTAGTTGATTTGAGAGATTCATTTCATTATTGGACTCACCAAACCACTTACAGTGTTTCAGGTACAAAATGACTGTTTCTCGCTGAGAAAATGCCAAAAAGCGGATTTCTGTCATAACATTGATTTACCTTCTGATTTTTCAAGGCAAGCTATTGAAAACGTCAGAAAATTGGAGAAAGGAGTCTAAGTAGTTGATTTGAGAGACTCATTTCATTATTGGACTCACCAAACCACTTACAGTGTTTCAGGAACAAAATGACTGTTTCTCGCTGAGAAAATGCCAAAAAGCGGATTTCTGTCATAACATCGATTTACCTTCTGATTTTTCAAGGCAAGCTATTGAAAACGTTAGAAAATTGGAGAAAGGTGTCTATGTAGTTGATTTGAGAGATTCATTTCATTATTGGACTCACCAAACCACTTACAGTGTTTCAGGTACAAAATGACTGTTTCTCGCTGAGAAATTGCCAAAAAGCGGATTTCTGTAATAACATTGATTTACCTTCTGATTTTTCAAGGCAAGCTATTGAAAACGTCAGAAAATTGGAGAAAGGAGTCTATGTAGTTGATTTGAGAGACTCATTTCATTATTGGACTTACCAAACCACTTACAGTGTTTCAGGTACAAAATGACTGTTTCTCGCTGAGAAAATGCCAAAAAGCGGATTTCTGTCATAACATTGATTTACCTTCTGATTTTTCAAGGCAAGCTATTGAAAACGTTAGAAAATTGGAGAAAGGTGCCTATGTAGTTGATTTGAGAGACTCATTTCATTATTGGACTCACCAAACCACTTACAGTGTTTCAGGTACAAAATGACTGTTTCTCGCCTAGAAAATGCCAAAAAGCGGATTTCTGTAATAACATTGATTTACCTTCTGATTTTTTAAGGCAAGCTATTGAAAACGTTAGAAAATTGGAGAAAGGTGTCTATGTAGTTGATTTGAGAGATTCATTTCATTATTGGACTCACCAAACCACTTACAGTGTTTCAGGTACAAAATGACTGTTTCTCGCTGAGAAAATGCCAAAAAGCGGATTTCTGTCATAACATTGATTTACCTTCTGATTTTTCAAGGCAAGCTATTGAAAACGTCAGAAAATTGGAGAAAGGAGTCTAAGTAGTTGATTTGAGCGACTCATTTCATTATTGGACTCACCAAACCACTTACAGTGTTTCAGGTACAAAATGACTGTTTCTCGCTGAGAAATTGCCAAAAAGCGGATTTCTGTAATAACATTGATTTACCTTCTGATTTTTCAAGGCAAGCTATTGAAAACGTCAGAAAATTGGAGAAAGGAGTCTATGTAGTTGATTTGAGAGACTCATTTCATTATTGGACTTACCAAACCACTTACAGTGTTTCAGGTACAAAATGACTGTTTCTCGCTGAGAAAATGCCAAAAAGCGGATTTCTGTCATAACATTGATTTACCTTCTGATTTTTCAAGGCAAGCTATTGAAAACGTTAGAAAATTGGAGAAAGGTGCCTATGTAGTTGATTTGAGAGATTCATTTCATTATTGGACTCACCAAACCACTTACAGTGTTTCAGGTACAAAATGACTGTTTCTCGCCTAGAAAATGCCAAAAAGCGGATTTCTGTCATAACATTGATTTACCTTCTGATTTTTCAAGGCAAGCTATTGAAAACGTCAGAAAATTGGAGAAAGGAGTCTATGTAGTTGATTTGAGAGACTCATTTCATTATTGGACTCACCAAACCACTTACAGTGTTTCAGGTACAAAATGACTGTTTCTCGCCTAGAAAATGCCAAAAAGCGGATTTCTGTAATAACATTGATTTACCTTCTGATTTTTTAAGGCAAGCTATTGAAAACGTCAGAAAATTGGAGAAAGGAGTCTATGTAGTTGATTTGAGGGACTCATTTCATTATTGGACTCACCAAACCACTTACAGTGTTTCAGGTACAAAATGACTGTTTCTCGCTGAGAAAATGCCAAAAAGCGGATTTCTGTCATAACATTGATTTACCTTCTGATTTTTTAAGGCAAGCTATTGAAAACGTTAGAAAATTGGAGAAAGGTGTCTATGTAGTTGATTTGAGAGATTCATTTCATTATTGGACTCACCAAACCACTTACAGTGTTTCAGGTACAAAATGACTGTTTCTCGCTGAGAAAATGCCAAAAAGCGGATTTCTGTCATAACATTGATTTACCTTCTGATTTTTCAAGGCAAGCTATTGAAAACGTCAGAAAATTGGAGAAAGGAGTCTAAGTAGTTGATTTGAGAGACTCATTTCATTATTGGACTCACCAAACCACTTACAGTGTTTCAGGTACAAAATGACTGTTTCTCGCCTAGAAAATGCCAAAAAGCGGATTTCTGTAATAACATTGTTTTACCTTCTGATTTTTTAAGGCAAGCTATTGAAAACGTTAGAAAATTGGAAAAAGGAGTCTATGTAGTTGATTTGAGAGATTCATTTCATTATTGGACTCACCAAACCACTTACAGTGTTTCAGGTACAAAATGACTGTTTCTCGCTGAGAAAATGCCAAAAAGCGGATTTCTGTCATAACATTGATTTACCTTCTGATTTTTCAAGGCAAGCTATTGAAAACGTCAGAAAATTGGAGAAAGGAGTCTAAGTAGTTGATTTGAGAGACTCATTTCATTATTGGACTCACCAAACCACTTACAGTGTTTCAGGTACAAAATGACTGTTTCTCGCTGAGAAAATGCCAAAAAGCGGATTTCTGTCATAACATTGATTTACCTTCTGATTTTTCAAGGCAAGCTATTGAAAACGTCAGAAAATTGGAGAAAGGAGTCTATGTAGTTGATTTGAGAGACTCATTTCATTATTGGACTCACCAAACCACTTACAGTGTTTCAGGTACAAAATGACTGTTTCTCGCCTAGAAAATGCCAAAAAGCGGATTTCTGTAATAACATTGTTTTACCTTCTGATTTTTTAAGGCAAGCTATTGAAAACGTTAGAAAATTGGAAAAAGGAGTCTATGTAGTTGACTTGAGAGATTAATTTCATTATTGGACTCACCAAACCACTTACAGTGTTTCAGGTACAAAATGACTGTTTCTCGCTGAGAAAATGCCAAAAAGCGGATTTCTGTCATAACATTGATTTACCTTCTGATTTTTCAAGGCAAGCTATTGAAAACGTCAGAAAATTGGAGAAAGGAGTCTAAGTAGTTGATTTGAGAGACTCATTTCATTATTGGACTCACCAAACCACTTACAGTGTTTCAGGTACAAAATGACTGTTTCTCGCTGAGAAACTGCCAAAAAGCGGATTTCTGTAATAACATTGTTTCAAGTGTCTGAGAGAGCTTAGCAAGGGGCCTCGCATTTACCATTACTTCCTTAGAGGTAGGGCAAATCAGTCGAGTGAAGCCCAGTGGCAGGATATTCACCACAGTCCACAGGGTATCAGAACCCTAGACGAAGCTCAATCAAGCACAGATCCATTTATGAACATCAGCCCAGAGCCCATCCAGCCACAGACAGCAGTAGAGCGGAGGCTGACTGGACGAAAACCTCAAATCTTGTGGCCTAAATCCTGTCAGAAAAAGGAGTGGGAAACCACAGACACAGACCTCGTCCACCTTTTAGAAGGTCTGAAAGGGGGTGTGGAGAAAAAACTGGACAAGATCGGAGAGACCATTTATAGCTATGGAGCATAGAGATTTGGTGTGAAACGTGAGAACTTGCAGACACAGAAGGAACCATCTGCTCATCTCAAGTCCAGGAGACAACAAGAGATTCAGAGACTCGTGAAAGAAAGGAGGTGCCTGAGGAAACAATGGAAGAAGGCCACGGAAGTGGAAAGGAAAGGCCTTGGGGCACTACAGGGCGACATCAAGCAGCGTCTGGCAGCACTGCGAAGAGCAGAATGCCTGAGAAGGCAACATAAGAAGAGAGAGCGAACGAGGACTGCCTTCTACAGAGATCCCTATAAATTTGTTAAGGACCTCTTTGTCAGGGAGAAATCTGGGACCCTCAAAGTACCCATAAGAGAACTGGAAGAACATCTTCGGAAGACCTACTCCGACAAACAGAGGCATGTGCCAGCCAGCATTCCGGAGGATATGCCACCCATCCAACCACCTGAGCACCAGATGGAAACAAGGCCCCCCACATGGAGCGAAGTTGAGAGCACAGTAAAACGGGCAAGAACAGCTTCAGCCCCGGGGCCCAACGGCATTCCATACAGGGTGTATAAGAACACGCCAGGCGTCTTGAAATACCTCTGGAAGCTTATGAAAGTGGCATGGGAAAAAGGAATGATACCAAAGGCATGGCGACGGGCAGGAGGGATCCTGATTCCCAAAGAGAAGAATTCCTCAACCATCGAGCAGTTTCGCCAGATCAGCCTTCTCAATGTGGAAGGAAAGATTTTCTTCAGTGTCGTGGCCTGTAGGCTCTCAGCATTCCTGCTGGCGAACAACTTTGTTGACACCTCAGTGCAAAAGGCAGGGATAATTGGGTTCTCAGGTTGCTTGGAACACACAAATGTCATCTGGCACCAAGTACAGACGGCCAAGAAGGAGAAGAAAGACCTGCATGTGGTGTTTTTAGATCTTGCCAATGCCTTCGGGTCAGTGCCTCATGAGATCTTGTGGACAGCGTTCAACTTCTTTCAAGTGCCAGAGGGCATCACAAGTCTAGTCAAAGCCTACTTCCAGGATCTCCAATTCTGTGTTACAGCACAGGATAGTACAACTGCCTGGCAGCACCTTGAGATAGGCATTATGGCGGGCTGCACCATCTCGCCACTGGTGTTTACAATGGCAATGGAGCTACTTATTCGTGCATCACGATGGGTGGTTGGAGGAGAACGATTGAGAGCGGGCTCCGTCTTCCCCCAATCAGGGCGTACATGGACGACATGACGACAATAACAACAACGGTCGCATGTACCAAACGTCTGCTGGAGAAACTCCGGGGAAACATCAAATGGGCACGAATGGAGATTAAACCCAGCAAATCCCGTAGCATCTCCATTGTCAAAGGTAAGCTCACCAATGCAAGGTTCTATGTGGACGACCAGCCAATCCCAACAAGTTCTGGAGAAGCCTATCAAAAGCCTTGGCCGATGGTATAGCGCAGAACTTAAAGACTCTGAGCAGGTGGAACAACTCAGGCAGGATACAATCAGCGGCCTCAAGCAGATTAACAACACTGCTCTCCCTGGAAAATTGAAGCTATGGTGCTTTAAGTTTGGGCTGCTACCTCGCCTCATGTGGCCAATTTCCATCTATGAGGTCACCTTATCTCATGTCAATCGGCTTGAGAGACTGGTGAATGCCCAAGTGAGGAAGTGGCTTGGACTGCCGAGATGCCTTTCCAGCATAGGCCTGTATGGCAATGGAGCGCTCTCCCTTCCAATCTCAAGCCTGGTGGAGGAGTACAAATGTGCCAAAACAAGGGTGGAAATGACTCTTACAGAATCCCGGGACCCATGCGTCAGAGATGCGGCTCCAAACCTGGCAACAGGGAGGAAATGGAAACCATCTGCAGCAGTAGCAGTGGCAAAGACCACCCTCAGACACCGGGATATAGTGGGACGAGTCCAACATGGCAGAGGGGGTCTTGGCCTGGAAGCAACAACACCCGCTTGGCAAAAGGCTACTCCGTCTGAACGGCGACACATGGTGGTTGAGGAGGTGCGCAACCAGGAGGAGGCAGCCAGGTGTGCCAAGGCAGTCTCCCAAGCCCAGCAAGGACGCTGGATGAGGTGGGAGGGTGTGGAGAGGAGGAAAATCACGTGGAATGAGATGTGGAGCATGGAGGCTAATAGGCTCAGCTTCATCATCAGAGCCACTTATGATGTCCTGCCCTCTCCAACCAACCTACATCTCTGGTATGGAGAGGACCCAGCCTGCCTGCAGTGTGCAGCCCCAGCAACCCTCAAACACATCCTGGTGGGTTGCAAGACCAGCCTGACTCAAGGAAGATACACCTGGCGCCATAACCAAGTGTTGAAGGGCTTGGCTGCCAAACTTGAGGACAACAGGGTCACCATCAACGCCATGCCTTTCAAAACCCAGACCACCCTCCCACGGAAGACAACATTCGTCCGACAAGGGGAGAAACGGAGAACCAAGCCATCACCTCCAAACTCAGGCCCACTGGACACAGCCCGGGATTGGGAAATGCGGGTAGACCTCAGCCAGAGGCTCACTTTCCCGCCAGAAATCGCAGCAACCAACCTGCGCCCAGATTTGGTCCTCTGGTCCAAGTCCTGCCGGCGTGTCTTCATTGTGGAGCTGACTGTCCCGTGGGAGGATATCATCGACGAAGCATTCGAAAGAAAAAGGCTGCGTTATGCTAACCTAGCAGCTGATGCTGAGGCGCGGGGATAGAACGTAAAGGTGTGGCCAGTGGAGGTTGGCTGCCGAGGCTTTGTAGCCAGGTCCACCACACGGCTCCTGAAGGAAGTTGGGATCAGAGGACAGGCCCAGCGGAAGGCAATAAAAGAACTTGCCAAAGCAGCCGAACGGAGCAGTCACTGGCTGTGGCTGAAACGGAGGGATGCAACATGGGCTGTTTGATGACCACGGGGTGCCACCATATGACACACACCCAGGTCTGATCAGCCTGTGGCAGGCCAACCTTGGAAGAGGGTGTATTGTGTTAAGAGGCCGAAACACCTGATGAAGACAAGGCACACAACTGATGACGTGTAGATTTGGTGGTGTCCCGCGATCCTGTCCAAACTCCACCCAACAGTCATGTCCGATAGGAGTTATCGTGCTGATATATTTTAGGGATATTAACAGCTAGTCCTATTAAGAATCCTACCTTCTGATTTTTTAAGGCAAGCTATTGAAAACGTCAGAAAATTGGAGAAAGGAGTCTATGTAGTTGATTTGAGAGACTCATTTCATTATTGGACTCACCAAACCACTTACAGTGTTTCAGGTACAAAATGACCGTTTCTTGCTGAGAAAATGCCAAAAAGCGGATTTCTGTAATAACATTGTTTTACCTTCTGATTTTTTAAGGCAAGCTATTGAAAACGTCAGAAAATTGGAGAAAGGAGTCTATGTAGTTGATTTGAGGGACTCATTTCATTATTGGACTCACCAAATCACTTACAGTGTTTCAGGTACAAAATGATTGTTTCTCGCTGAGAAAATGCCAAAAAGCGGATTTCTGTCATAACATTGATTTACCTTCTGATTTTTCAAGGCAAGCTATTGAAAACGTCAGAAAATTGGAGAAAGGAGTCTATGTAGTTGATTTGAGAGACTCATTTCATTATTGGACTCACCAAACCACTTACAGTGTTTCAGGTACAAAATGACTGTTTCTCGCTGAGAAAATGCCAAAAAGCGGATTTCTGTAATAACATTGTTTTACCTTCTGATTTTTTAAGGCAAGCTATTGAAAATGTTAGAAAATTGGAAAAAGGAGTCTATGTAGTTGATTTGAGAGACTCATTTCATTATTGGACTCACCAAACCACTTACAGTGTTTCAGGTACAAAATGACTGTTTCTCGCTGAGAAAATGCCAAAAAGCGGATTTCTGTCATAACATTGATTTACCTTCTGATTTTTCAAGGCAAGCTATTGAAAATGTTAGAAAATTGGAGAAAGGTGTCTATGTAGTTGATTTGAGAGACTCATTTCATTATTGGACTCACCAAACCACTTACAGTGTTTCAGGTACAAAATGACTGTTTCTCGCTGAGAAAATGCCAAAAAGCGGATTTCTGTCATAACATTGATTTACCTTCTGATTTTTCAAGGCAAGCTATTGAAAACGTCAGAAAATTGGAGAAAGGAGTCTAAGTAGTTGATTTGAGAGACTCATTTCATTATTGGACTCACCAAACCACTTACAGTGTTTCAGGTACAAAATGACTGTTTCTCGCTGAGAAACTGCCAAAAAGCGGATTTCTGTAATAACATTGTTTCAAGTGTCTGAGAGAGCTTAGCAAGGGGCCTCGCATTTACCATTACTTCCTTAGAGGTAGGGCAAATCAGTCGAGTGAAGCCCAGTGGCAGGATATTCACCACAGTCCACAGGGTATCAGAACCCTAGACGAAGCTCAATCAAGCACAGATCCATTTATGAACATCAGCCCAGAGCCCATCCAGCCACAGACAGCAGTAGAGCGGAGGCTGACTGGACGAAAACCTCAAATCTTGTGGCCTAAATCCTGTCAGAAAAAGGAGTGGGAAACCACAGACACAGACCTCGTCCACCTTTTAGAAGGTCTGAAAGGGGGTGTGGAGAAAAAACTGGACAAGATCGGAGAGACCATTTATAGCTATGGAGCATAGAGATTTGGTGTGAAACGTGAGAACTTGCAGACACAGAAGGAACCATCTGCTCATCTCAAGTCCAGGAGACAACAAGAGATTCAGAGACTCGTGAAAGAAAGGAGGTGCCTGAGGAAACAATGGAAGAAGGCCACGGAAGTGGAAAGGAAAGGCCTTGGGGCACTACAGGGCGACATCAAGCAGCGTCTGGCAGCACTGCGAAGAGCAGAATGCCTGAGAAGGCAACATAAGAAGAGAGAGCGAACGAGGACTGCCTTCTACAGAGATCCCTATAAATTTGTTAAGGACCTCTTTGTCAGGGAGAAATCTGGGACCCTCAAAGTACCCATAAGAGAACTGGAAGAACATCTTCGGAAGACCTACTCCGACAAACAGAGGCATGTGCCAGCCAGCATTCCGGAGGATATGCCACCCATCCAACCACCTGAGCACCAGATGGAAACAAGGCCCCCCACATGGAGCGAAGTTGAGAGCACAGTAAAACGGGCAAGAACAGCTTCAGCCCCGGGGCCCAACGGCATTCCATACAGGGTGTATAAGAACACGCCAGGCGTCTTGAAATACCTCTGGAAGCTTATGAAAGTGGCATGGGAAAAAGGAATGATACCAAAGGCATGGCGACGGGCAGGAGGGATCCTGATTCCCAAAGAGAAGAATTCCTCAACCATCGAGCAGTTTCGCCAGATCAGCCTTCTCAATGTGGAAGGAAAGATTTTCTTCAGTGTCGTGGCCTGTAGGCTCTCAGCATTCCTGCTGGCGAACAACTTTGTTGACACCTCAGTGCAAAAGGCAGGGATAATTGGGTTCTCAGGTTGCTTGGAACACACAAATGTCATCTGGCACCAAGTACAGACGGCCAAGAAGGAGAAGAAAGACCTGCATGTGGTGTTTTTAGATCTTGCCAATGCCTTCGGGTCAGTGCCTCATGAGATCTTGTGGACAGCGTTCAACTTCTTTCAAGTGCCAGAGGGCATCACAAGTCTAGTCAAAGCCTACTTCCAGGATCTCCAATTCTGTGTTACAGCACAGGATAGTACAACTGCCTGGCAGCACCTTGAGATAGGCATTATGGCGGGCTGCACCATCTCGCCACTGGTGTTTACAATGGCAATGGAGCTACTTATTCGTGCATCACGATGGGTGGTTGGAGGAGAACGATTGAGAGCGGGCTCCGTCTTCCCCCAATCAGGGCGTACATGGACGACATGACGACAATAACAACAACGGTCGCATGTACCAAACGTCTGCTGGAGAAACTCCGGGGAAACATCAAATGGGCACGAATGGAGATTAAACCCAGCAAATCCCGTAGCATCTCCATTGTCAAAGGTAAGCTCACCAATGCAAGGTTCTATGTGGACGACCAGCCAATCCCAACAAGTTCTGGAGAAGCCTATCAAAAGCCTTGGCCGATGGTATAGCGCAGAACTTAAAGACTCTGAGCAGGTGGAACAACTCAGGCAGGATACAATCAGCGGCCTCAAGCAGATTAACAACACTGCTCTCCCTGGAAAATTGAAGCTATGGTGCTTTAAGTTTGGGCTGCTACCTCGCCTCATGTGGCCAATTTCCATCTATGAGGTCACCTTATCTCATGTCAATCGGCTTGAGAGACTGGTGAATGCCCAAGTGAGGAAGTGGCTTGGACTGCCGAGATGCCTTTCCAGCATAGGCCTGTATGGCAATGGAGCGCTCTCCCTTCCAATCTCAAGCCTGGTGGAGGAGTACAAATGTGCCAAAACAAGGGTGGAAATGACTCTTACAGAATCCCGGGACCCATGCGTCAGAGATGCGGCTCCAAACCTGGCAACAGGGAGGAAATGGAAACCATCTGCAGCAGTAGCAGTGGCAAAGACCACCCTCAGACACCGGGATATAGTGGGACGAGTCCAACATGGCAGAGGGGGTCTTGGCCTGGAAGCAACAACACCCGCTTGGCAAAAGGCTACTCCGTCTGAACGGCGACACATGGTGGTTGAGGAGGTGCGCAACCAGGAGGAGGCAGCCAGGTGTGCCAAGGCAGTCTCCCAAGCCCAGCAAGGACGCTGGATGAGGTGGGAGGGTGTGGAGAGGAGGAAAATCACGTGGAATGAGATGTGGAGCATGGAGGCTAATAGGCTCAGCTTCATCATCAGAGCCACTTATGATGTCCTGCCCTCTCCAACCAACCTACATCTCTGGTATGGAGAGGACCCAGCCTGCCTGCAGTGTGCAGCCCCAGCAACCCTCAAACACATCCTGGTGGGTTGCAAGACCAGCCTGACTCAAGGAAGATACACCTGGCGCCATAACCAAGTGTTGAAGGGCTTGGCTGCCAAACTTGAGGACAACAGGGTCACCATCAACGCCATGCCTTTCAAAACCCAGACCACCCTCCCACGGAAGACAACATTCGTCCGACAAGGGGAGAAACGGAGAACCAAGCCATCACCTCCAAACTCAGGCCCACTGGACACAGCCCGGGATTGGGAAATGCGGGTAGACCTCAGCCAGAGGCTCACTTTCCCGCCAGAAATCGCAGCAACCAACCTGCGCCCAGATTTGGTCCTCTGGTCCAAGTCCTGCCGGCGTGTCTTCATTGTGGAGCTGACTGTCCCGTGGGAGGATATCATCGACGAAGCATTCGAAAGAAAAAGGCTGCGTTATGCTAACCTAGCAGCTGATGCTGAGGCGCGGGGATAGAACGTAAAGGTGTGGCCAGTGGAGGTTGGCTGCCGAGGCTTTGTAGCCAGGTCCACCACACGGCTCCTGAAGGAAGTTGGGATCAGAGGACAGGCCCAGCGGAAGGCAATAAAAGAACTTGCCAAAGCAGCCGAACGGAGCAGTCACTGGCTGTGGCTGAAACGGAGGGATGCAACATGGGCTGTTTGATGACCACGGGGTGCCACCATATGACACACACCCAGGTCTGATCAGCCTGTGGCAGGCCAACCTTGGAAGAGGGTGTATTGTGTTAAGAGGCCGAAACACCTGATGAAGACAAGGCACACAACTGATGACGTGTAGATTTGGTGGTGTCCCGCGATCCTGTCCAAACTCCACCCAACAGTCATGTCCGATAGGAGTTATCGTGCTGATATATTTTAGGGATATTAACAGCTAGTCCTATTAAGAATCCTACCTTCTGATTTTTTAAGGCAAGCTATTGAAAACGTCAGAAAATTGGAGAAAGGAGTCTATGTAGTTGATTTGAGAGACTCATTTCATTATTGGACTCACCAAACCACTTACAGTGTTTCAGGTACAAAATGACCGTTTCTTGCTGAGAAAATGCCAAAAAGCGGATTTCTGTAATAACATTGTTTTACCTTCTGATTTTTTAAGGCAAGCTATTGAAAACGTCAGAAAATTGGAGAAAGGAGTCTATGTAGTTGATTTGAGGGACTCATTTCATTATTGGACTCACCAAATCACTTACAGTGTTTCAGGTACAAAATGATTGTTTCTCGCTGAGAAAATGCCAAAAAGCGGATTTCTGTCATAACATTGATTTACCTTCTGATTTTTCAAGGCAAGCTATTGAAAACGTCAGAAAATTGGAGAAAGGAGTCTATGTAGTTGATTTGAGAGACTCATTTCATTATTGGACTCACCAAACCACTTACAGTGTTTCAGGTACAAAATGACTGTTTCTCGCTGAGAAAATGCCAAAAAGCGGATTTCTGTAATAACATTGTTTTACCTTCTGATTTTTTAAGGCAAGCTATTGAAAATGTTAGAAAATTGGAAAAAGGAGTCTATGTAGTTGATTTGAGAGACTCATTTCATTATTGGACTCACCAAACCACTTACAGTGTTTCAGGTACAAAATGACTGTTTCTCGCTGAGAAAATGCCAAAAAGCGGATTTCTGTCATAACATTGATTTACCTTCTGATTTTTCAAGGCAAGCTATTGAAAATGTTAGAAAATTGGAGAAAGGTGTCTATGTAGTTGATTTGAGAGACTCATTTCATTATTGGACTCACCAAACCACTTACAGTGTTTCAGGTACAAAATGACTGTTTCTCGCTGAGAAAATGCCAAAAAGCGGATTTCTGTCATAACATTGATTTACCTTCTGATTTTTCAAGGCAAGCTATTGAAAACGTCAGAAAATTGGAGAAAGGAGTCTAAGCAGTTGATTTGAGAGACTCATTTCATTATTGGACTCACCAAACCACTTACAGTGTTTCACGTACAAAATGACTGTTTCTCGCCTAGAAAATGCCAAAAAGCGGATTTCTGTAATAACATTGTTTTACCTTCTGAATTTTTAAGGCAACCTATTGAAAACGTCAGAAAATTGGAGAAAGGAGTCTATGTAGTTGATTTGAGGGACTCATTTCATTATTGGACTCACCAAACCACTTACAGTGTTTCAGGTACAAAATGACTGTTTCTCGCTGAGAAACTGCCAAAAAGCGGATTTCTGTCATAACATTGATTTGCCTTCTGATTTTTTAAGGCAAACTATTGAAAACGTTAGAAAATTGGAGAAAGGTGTCTATGTAGTTGATTTGAGCGACTCATTTCATTATTGGACTCACCAAACCACTTACAGTGTTTCAGGTACAAAATGACTGTTTCTCGCTGAGAAAATGCCAAAAAGCGGATTTCTGTCATAACATTGATTTACCATCTGATTTTTTAAGGCAAGCTATTGAAAACGTTAGAAAATTGGAGAAAGGTGTCTATGTAGTTGATTTGAGCGACTCATTTCATTATTGGACTCACCAAACCACTTACAGTGTTTCAGGTACAAAATGACTGTTTCTCGCTGAGAAAATGCCAAAAAGCAGATTTCTGTCATAACATTGATTTACCTTCTGATTTTTCAAGGCAAGCTATTGAAAACGTCAGAAAATTGGAGAAAGGAGTCTAAGTAGTTGATTTGAGGGACTCATTTCATTATTGGACTCACCAAACCACTTACAGTGTTTCAGGTACAAAATGACTGTTTCTCGCTGAGAAACTGCCAAAAAGCGGATTTCTGTCATAACATTGATTTACCTTCTGATTTTTTAAGGCAAGCTATTGAAAACGTTAGAAAATTGGAGAAAGGTGTCTATGTAGTTGATTTGAGCGACTCATTTCATTATTGGACTCACCAAACCACTTACAGTGTTTCAGGTACAAAATGACTGTTTTTCGCTGAGAAAATGCCAAAAAGCGGATTTCTGTCATAACATTGATTTACCTTCTGATTTTTTAAGGCAAGCTATTGAAAACGTCAGAAAATTGGAAAAATGAGTCTATGTAGTTGATTTGAGAGACTAATTTCATTATTGGACTCACCAAACCACTTACAGTGTTTCAGGTACAAAATGACTGTTTCTCGCTGAGAAAATGCCAAAAAGCGGATTTCTGTCATAACATTGATTTACCTTCTGATTTTTTAAGGCAAGCTATTGAAAACGTTAGAAAATTGGAGAAAGGAGTCTATGTAGTTGATTTGAGGGACTCATTTCATTATTGGACTCACCAAACCACTTACAGTGTTTCAGGTACAAAATGACTGTTTCTCGCTGAGAAATTGCCAAAAAGCGGATTTCTGTCATAACATTGATTTACCTTCTGATTTTTTAAGGCAAGCTATTGAAAACGTCAGAAAATTGGAGAAAGGAGTCTATGTAGTTGATTTGAGAGACTCATTTCATTATTGGACTCACCAATCCACTTACAGTGTTTCAGGTACAAAATGACTGTTTCTCGCTGAGAAAATGCCAAAAAGCGGATTTCTGTCATAACATTGATTTACCTTCTGATTTTTTAAGGCAAGCTATTGAAAACGTTAGAAAATTGGAGAAAGGAGTCTATGTAGTTGATTTGAGCGACTCATTTCATTATTGGACTCACCAAACCACTTACAGTGTTTCAGGTACAAAATGACTGTTTCTCGCTGAGAAATTGCCAAAAAGCGGATTTCTGTAATAACATTGATTTACCTTCTGATTTTTCAAGGCAAGCTATTGAAAACGTCAGAAAATTGGAGAAAGGAGTCTATGTAGTTGATTTGAGAGACTCATTTCATTATTGGACTCACCAAACCACTTACAGTGTTTCAGGTACAAAATGACTGTTTCTCGCTGAGAAAATGCCAAAAAGCGGATTTCTGTCATAACATTGATTTACCTTCTGATTTTTTAAGGCAAGCTATTGAAAACGTCAGAAAATTGGAGAAAGGAGTCTATGTAGTTGATTTGAGGGACTCATTTCATTATTGGACTCACCAAACCACTTACAGTGTTTCAGGTACAAAATGACCGTTTCTCGCTGAGAAAATGCCAAAAAGCGGATTTCTGTAATAACATTGTTTTACCTTCTGATTTTTTAAGGCAAGCTATTGAAAACGTCAGAAAATTGGAGAAAGGTTTCTATGTAGTTGATTTGAGAGACTCTTTTCATTATTGGACTCACCAAACCACTTACAGTGTTTCAGGTACAAAATGACTGTTTCTCGCTGAGAAAATGCCAAAAAGCGGATTTCTGTCATAACATTGATTTACCTTCTGATTTTTTAAGGCAAGCTATTGAAAACGTTAGAAAATTGGAGAAAGGTTTCTATGTAGTTGATTTGAGAGACTCTTTTCATTATTGGACTCACCAAACCACTTACAGTGTTTCAGGTACAAAATGACTGTTTCTCGCTGAGAAAATGCCAAAAAGCGGATTTCTGTCATAACATTGATTTACCTTCTGATTTTTCAAGGCAAGCTATTGAAAACGTCAGAAAATTGGAGAAAGGAGTCTATGTAGTTGATTTGAGAGACTCATTTCATTATTGGACTCACCAAACCACTTACAGTGTTTCAGGTACAAAATGACCGTTTCTCGCTGAGAAAATGCCAAAAAGCGGATTTCTGTAATAACATTGTTTTACCTTCTGATTTTTTAAGGCAAGCTATTGAAAACGTCAGAAAATTGGAGAAAGGAGTCTATGTAGTTGATTTGAGGGACTCGTTTCATTATTGGACTCACCAAACCACTTACAGTGTTTCAGGTACAAAATGACTATTTCTCGCTGAGAAAATGCCAAAAAGCGGATTTCTGTCATAACATTGATTTACCTTCTGATTTTTCAAGGCAAGCTATTGAAAACGTCAGAAAATTGGAGAAAGGAGTCTATGTAGTTGATTTGAGAGACTCATTTCATTATTGGACTCACCAAACCACTTACAGTGTTTCAGGTACAAAATGACTGTTTCTCGCCTAGAAAATGCCAAAAAGCGGATTTCTGTCATAACATTGATTTACCTTCTGATTTTTTAAGGCAAGCTATTGAAAACGTTAGAAAATTGGAGAAAGGTGTCTATGTAGTTGATTTGAGAGATTCATTTCATTATTGGACTCACCAAACCACTTACAGTGTTTCAGGTACAAAATGACTGTTTCTCGCTGAGAAAATGCCAAAAAGCGGATTTCTGTCATAACATTGATTTACCTTCTGATTTTTCAAGGCAAGCTATTGAAAACGTCAGAAAATTGGAGAAAGGAGTCTAAGTAGTTGATTTGAGAGACTCATTTCATTATTGGACTCACCAAACCACTTACAGTGTTTCAGGTACAAAATGACTGTTTCTCGCCTAGAAATTGCCAAAAAGCGGATTTCTGTAATAACATTGTTTTACCTTCTGATTTTTTAAGGCAAGCTATTGAAAACGTTAGAAAATTGGAAAAAGGAGTCTATGTAGTTGATTTGAGAGATTCATTTCATTATTGGACTCACCAAACCACTTACAGTGTTTCAGGTACAAAATGACTGTTTCTCGTTGAGAAAATGCCAAAAAGCGGATTTCTGTCATAACATTGATTTACCTTCTGATTTTTCAAGGCAAGCTATTGAAAACGTCAGAAAATTGGAGAAAGGAGTCTAAGTAGTTGATTTGAGAGACTCATTTCATTATTGGACTCACCAAACCACTTACAGTGTTTCAGGTACAAAATGACTGTTTCTCGCTGAGAAAATGCCAAAAAGCGGATTTCTGTCATAACATTGATTTACCTTCTGATTTTTCAAGGCAAGCTATTGAAAACGTTAGAAAATTGGAGAAAGGTGCCTATGTAGTTGATTTGAGAGATTCATTTCATTATTGGACTCACCAAACCACTTACAGTGTTTCAGGTACAAAATGACTGTTTCTCGCCTAGAAAATGCCAAAAAGCGGATTTCTGTCATAACATTGATTTACCTTCTGATTTTTCAAGGCAAGCTATTGAAAACGTCAGAAAATTGGAGAAAGGAGTCTATGTAGTTGATTTGAGAGACTCATTTCATTATTGGACTCACCAAACCACTTACAGTGTTTCAGGTACAAAATGACTGTTTCTCGCCTAGAAAATGCCAAAAAGCGGATTTCTGTAATAACATTGATTTACCTTCTGATTTTTTAAGGCAAGCTATTGAAAACGTCAGAAAATTGGAGAAAGGAGTCTATGTAGTTGATTTGAGGGACTCATTTCATTATTGGACTCACCAAACCACTTACAGTGTTTCAGGTACAAAATGACTGTTTCTCGCTGAGAAAATGCCAAAAAGCGGATTTCTGTAATAACATTGTTTTACCTTCTGATTTTTTAAGGCAAGCTATTGAAAACGTTAGAAAATTGGAAAAAGGAGTCTATGTAGTTGATTTGAGAGATTCATTTCATTATTGGACTCACCAAACCACTTACAGTGTTTCAGGTACAAAATGACTGTTTCTCGCTGAGAAAATGCCAAAAAGCGGATTTCTGTCATAACATTGATTTACCTTCTGATTTTTCAAGGCAAGCTATTGAAAACGTCAGAAAATTGGAGAAAGGAGTCTAAGTAGTTGATTTGAGAGACTCATTTCATTATTGGACTCACCAAACCACTTACAGTGTTTCAGGTACAAAATGACTGTTTCTCGCTGAGAAACTGCCAAAAAGCGGATTTCTGTAATAACATTGTTTCAAGTGTCTGAGAGAGCTTAGCAAGGGGCCTCGCATTGACCATTACTTCCTTAGAGGTAGGGCAAATCAGTCGAGTGAAGCCCAGTGGCAGGATATTCACCACAGTCCACAGGGTATCAGAACCCTAGACGAAGCTCAATCAAGCACAGATCCATTTATGAACATCAGCCCAGAGCCCATCCAGCCACAGACAGCAGTAGAGCGGAGGCTGACTGGACGAAAACCTCAAATCTTGTGGCCTAAATCCTGTCAGAAAAAGGAGTGGGAAACCACAGACACAGACCTCGTCCACCTTTTAGAAGGTCTGAAAGGGGGTGTGGAGAAAAAACTGGACAAGATCGGAGAGACCATTTATAGCTATGGAGCATAGAGATTTGGTGTGAAACGTGAGAACTTGCAGACACAGAAGGAACCATCTGCTCATCTCAAGTCCAGGAGACAACAAGAGATTCAGAGACTCGTGAAAGAAAGGAGGTGCCTGAGGAAACAATGGAAGAAGGCCACGGAAGTGGAAAGGAAAGGCCTTGGGGCACTACAGGGCGACATCAAGCAGCGTCTGGCAGCACTGCGAAGAGCAGAATGCCTGAGAAGGCAACATAAGAAGAGAGAGCGAACGAGGACTGCCTTCTACAGAGATCCCTATAAATTTGTTAAGGACCTCTTTGTCAGGGAGAAATCTGGGACCCTCAAAGTACCCATAAGAGAACTGGAAGAACATCTTCGGAAGACCTACTCCGACAAACAGAGGCATGTGCCAGCCAGCATTCCGGAGGATATGCCACCCATCCAACCACCTGAGCACCAGATGGAAACAAGGCCCCCCACATGGAGCGAAGTTGAGAGCACAGTAAAACGGGCAAGAACAGCTTCAGCCCCGGGGCCCAACGGCATTCCATACAGGGTGTATAAGAACACGCCAGGCGTCTTGAAATACCTCTGGAAGCTTATGAAAGTGGCATGGGAAAAAGGAATGATACCAAAGGCATGGCGACGGGCAGGAGGGATCCTGATTCCCAAAGAGAAGAATTCCTCAACCATCGAGCAGTTTCGCCAGATCAGCCTTCTCAATGTGGAAGGAAAGATTTTCTTCAGTGTCGTGGCCTGTAGGCTCTCAGCATTCCTGCTGGCGAACAACTTTGTTGACACCTCAGTGCAAAAGGCAGGGATAATTGGGTTCTCAGGTTGCTTGGAACACACAAATGTCATCTGGCACCAAGTACAGACGGCCAAGAAGGAGAAGAAAGACCTGCATGTGGTGTTTTTAGATCTTGCCAATGCCTTCGGGTCAGTGCCTCATGAGATCTTGTGGACAGCGTTCAACTTCTTTCAAGTGCCAGAGGGCATCACAAGTCTAGTCAAAGCCTACTTCCAGGATCTCCAATTCTGTGTTACAGCACAGGATAGTACAACTGCCTGGCAGCACCTTGAGATAGGCATTATGGCGGGCTGCACCATCTCGCCACTGGTGTTTACAATGGCAATGGAGCTACTTATTCGTGCATCACGATGGGTGGTTGGAGGAGAACGATTGAGAGCGGGCTCCGTCTTCCCCCAATCAGGGCGTACATGGACGACATGACGACAATAACAACAACGGTCGCATGTACCAAACGTCTGCTGGAGAAACTCCGGGGAAACATCAAATGGGCACGAATGGAGATTAAACCCAGCAAATCCCGTAGCATCTCCATTGTCAAAGGTAAGCTCACCAATGCAAGGTTCTATGTGGACGACCAGCCAATCCCAACAAGTTCTGGAGAAGCCTATCAAAAGCCTTGGCCGATGGTATAGCGCAGAACTTAAAGACTCTGAGCAGGTGGAACAACTCAGGCAGGATACAATCAGCGGCCTCAAGCAGATTAACAACACTGCTCTCCCTGGAAAATTGAAGCTATGGTGCTTTAAGTTTGGGCTGCTACCTCGCCTCATGTGGCCAATTTCCATCTATGAGGTCACCTTATCTCATGTCAATCGGCTTGAGAGACTGGTGAATGCCCAAGTGAGGAAGTGGCTTGGACTGCCGAGATGCCTTTCCAGCATAGGCCTGTATGGCAATGGAGCGCTCTCCCTTCCAATCTCAAGCCTGGTGGAGGAGTACAAATGTGCCAAAACAAGGGTGGAAATGACTCTTACAGAATCCCGGGACCCATGCGTCAGAGATGCGGCTCCAAACCTGGCAACAGGGAGGAAATGGAAACCATCTGCAGCAGTAGCAGTGGCAAAGACCACCCTCAGACACCGGGATATAGTGGGACGAGTCCAACATGGCAGAGGGGGTCTTGGCCTGGAAGCAACAACACCCGCTTGGCAAAAGGCTACTCCGTCTGAACGGCGACACATGGTGGTTGAGGAGGTGCGCAACCAGGAGGAGGCAGCCAGGTGTGCCAAGGCAGTCTCCCAAGCCCAGCAAGGACGCTGGATGAGGTGGGAGGGTGTGGAGAGGAGGAAAATCACGTGGAATGAGATGTGGAGCATGGAGGCTAATAGGCTCAGCTTCATCATCAGAGCCACTTATGATGTCCTGCCCTCTCCAACCAACCTACATCTCTGGTATGGAGAGGACCCAGCCTGCCTGCAGTGTGCAGCCCCAGCAACCCTCAAACACATCCTGGTGGGTTGCAAGACCAGCCTGACTCAAGGAAGATACACCTGGCGCCATAACCAAGTGTTGAAGGGCTTGGCTGCCAAACTTGAGGACAACAGGGTCACCATCAACGCCATGCCTTTCAAAACCCAGACCACCCTCCCACGGAAGACAACATTCGTCCGACAAGGGGAGAAACGGAGAACCAAGCCATCACCTCCAAACTCAGGCCCACTGGACACAGCCCGGGATTGGGAAATGCGGGTAGACCTCAGCCAGAGGCTCACTTTCCCGCCAGAAATCGCAGCAACCAACCTGCGCCCAGATTTGGTCCTCTGGTCCAAGTCCTGCCGGCGTGTCTTCATTGTGGAGCTGACTGTCCCGTGGGAGGATATCATCGACGAAGCATTCGAAAGAAAAAGGCTGCGTTATGCTAACCTAGCAGCTGATGCTGAGGCGCGGGGATAGAACGTAAAGGTGTGGCCAGTGGAGGTTGGCTGCCGAGGCTTTGTAGCCAGGTCCACCACACGGCTCCTGAAGGAAGTTGGGATCAGAGGACAGGCCCAGCGGAAGGCAATAAAAGAACTTGCCAAAGCAGCCGAACGGAGCAGTCACTGGCTGTGGCTGAAACGGAGGGATGCAACATGGGCTGTTTGATGACCACGGGGTGCCACCATATGACACACACCCAGGTCTGATCAGCCTGTGGCAGGCCAACCTTGGAAGAGGGTGTATTGTGTTAAGAGGCCGAAACACCTGATGAAGACAAGGCACACAACTGATGACGTGTAGATTTGGTGGTGTCCCGCGATCCTGTCCAAACTCCACCCAACAGTCATGTCCGATAGGAGTTATCGTGCTGATATATTTTAGGGATATTAACAGCTAGTCCTATTAAGAATCCTACCTTCTGATTTTTTAAGGCAAGCTATTGAAAACGTCAGAAAATTGGAGAAAGGAGTCTATGTAGTTGATTTGAGAGACTCATTTCATTATTGGACTCACCAAACCACTTACAGTGTTTCAGGTACAAAATGACCGTTTCTTGCTGAGAAAATGCCAAAAAGCGGATTTCTGTAATAACATTGTTTTACCTTCTGATTTTTTAAGGCAAGCTATTGAAAACGTCAGAAAATTGGAGAAAGGAGTCTATGTAGTTGATTTGAGGGACTCATTTCATTATTGGACTCACCAAATCACTTACAGTGTTTCAGGTACAAAATGATTGTTTCTCGCTGAGAAAATGCCAAAAAGCGGATTTCTGTCATAACATTGATTTACCTTCTGATTTTTCAAGGCAAGCTATTGAAAACGTCAGAAAATTGGAGAAAGGAGTCTATGTAGTTGATTTGAGAGACTCATTTCATTATTGGACTCACCAAACCACTTACAGTGTTTCAGGTACAAAATGACTGTTTCTCGCTGAGAAAATGCCAAAAAGCGGATTTCTGTAATAACATTGTTTTACCTTCTGATTTTTTAAGGCAAGCTATTGAAAATGTTAGAAAATTGGAAAAAGGAGTCTATGTAGTTGATTTGAGAGACTCATTTCATTATTGGACTCACCAAACCACTTACAGTGTTTCAGGTACAAAATGACTGTTTCTCGCTGAGAAAATGCCAAAAAGCGGATTTCTGTCATAACATTGATTTACCTTCTGATTTTTCAAGGCAAGCTATTGAAAATGTTAGAAAATTGGAGAAAGGTGTCTATGTAGTTGATTTGAGAGACTCATTTCATTATTGGACTCACCAAACCACTTACAGTGTTTCAGGTACAAAATGACTGTTTCTCGCTGAGAAAATGCCAAAAAGCGGATTTCTGTCATAACATTGATTTACCTTCTGATTTTTCAAGGCAAGCTATTGAAAACGTCAGAAAATTGGAGAAAGGAGTCTAAGTAGTTGATTTGAGAGACTCATTTCATTATTGGACTCACCAAACCACTTACAGTGTTTCACGTACAAAATGACTGTTTCTCGCCTAGAAAATGCCAAAAAGCGGATTTCTGTAATAACATTGTTTTACCTTCTGAATTTTTAAGGCAACCTATTGAAAACGTCAGAAAATTGGAGAAAGGAGTCTATGTAGTTGATTTGAGGGACTCATTTCATTATTGGACTCACCAAACCACTTACAGTGTTTCAGGTACAAAATGACTGTTTCTCGCTGAGAAACTGCCAAAAAGCGGATTTCTGTCATAACATTGATTTGCCTTCTGATTTTTTAAGGCAAGCTATTGAAAACGTTAGAAAATTGGAGAAAGGTGTCTATGTAGTTGATTTGAGCGACTCATTTCATTATTGGACTCACCAAACCACTTACAGTGTTTCAGGTACAAAATGACTGTTTCTCGCTGAGAAACTGCCAAAAAGCGGATTTCTGTCATAACATTGATTTACCTTCTGATTTTTTAAGGCAAGCTATTGAAAACATTAGAAAATTGGAGAAAGGTGTCTATGTAGTTGATTTGAGCGACTCATTTCATTATTGGACTCACCAAACCACTTACAGTGTTTCAGGTACAAAATGACTGTTTTTCGCTGAGAAAATGCCAAAAAGCGGATTTCTGTCATAACATTGATTTACCTTCTGATTTTTTAAGGCAAGCTATTGAAAACGTCAGAAAATTGGAGAAATGAGTCTATGTAGTTGATTTGAGAGACTAATTTCATTATTGGACTCACCAAACCACTTACAGTGTTTCAGGTACAAAATGACTGTTTCTCGCTGAGAAAATGCCAAAAAGCGGATTTCTGTCATAACATTGATTTACCTTCTGATTTTTTAAGGCAAGCTATTGAAAACGTTAGAAAATTGGAGAAAGGAGTCTATGTAGTTGATTTGAGCGACTCATTTCATTATTGGACTCACCAAACCACTTACAGTGTTTCAGGTACAAAATGACTGTTTCTCGCTGAGAAATTGCCAAAAAGCGGATTTCTGTAATAACATTGATTTACCTTCTGATTTTTCAAGGCAAGCTATTGAAAACGTCAGAAAATTGGAGAAAGGAGTCTATGTAGTTGATTTGAGAGACTCATTTCATTATTGGACTCACCAAACCACTTACAGTGTTTCAGGTACAAAATGACTGTTTCTCGCTGAGAAAATGCCAAAAAGCGGATTTCTGTCATAACATTGATTTACCTTCTGATTTTTTAAGGCAAGCTATTGAAAACGTCAGAAAATTGGAGAAAGGAGTCTATGTAGTTGATTTGAGGGACTCATTTCATTATTGGACTCACCAAACCACTTACAGTGTTTCAGGTACAAAATGACCGTTTCTCGCTGAGAAAATGCCAAAAAGCGGATTTCTGTAATAACATTGTTTTACCTTCTGATTTTTTAAGGCAAGCTATTGAAAACGTCAGAAAATTGGAGAAAGGATTCTATGTAGTTGATTTGAGGGACTCATTTCATTATTGGACTCACCAAACCACTTACAGTGTTTCAGGTACAAAATGACTGTTTCTCGCTGAGAAAATGCCAAAAAGTGGATTTCTGTCATAACATTGATTTACCTTCTGATTTTTTAAGGCAAGCTATTGAAAACGTTAGAAAATTGCAGAAAGGTGTCTATGTAGTTGATTTGAGAGACTCATTTCATTATTGGACTCACCAAACCACTTACAGTGTTTCAGGTACAAAATGACTGTTTCTCGCTGAGAAAATGCCAAAAAGCGGATTTCTGTCATAACATTGATTTACCTTCTGATTTTTTAAGGCAAGCTATTGAAAACGTTAGAAAATTGGAGAAAGGTTTCTATGTAGTTGATTTGAGAGACTCTTTTCATTATTGGACTCACCAAACCACTTACAGTGTTTCAGGTACAAAATGACTGTTTCTCGCTGAGAAAATGCCAAAAAGCGGATTTCTGTCATAACATTGATTTACCTTCTGATTTTTCAAGGCAAGCTATTGAAAACGTCAGAAAATTGGAGAAAGGAGTCTATGTAGTTGATTTGAGAGACTCATTTCATTATTGGACTCACCAAACCACTTACAGTGTTTCAGGTACAAAATGACCGTTTCTCGCTGAGAAAATGCCAAAAAGCGGATTTCTGTAATAACATTGTTTTACCTTCTGATTTTTTAAGGCAAGCTATTGAAAACGTCAGAAAATTGGAGAAAGGAGTCTATGTAGTTGATTTGAGGGACTCGTTTCATTATTGGACTCACCAAACCACTTACAGTGTTTCAGGTACAAAATGACTATTTCTCGCTGAGAAAATGCCAAAAAGCGGATTTCTGTCATAACATTGATTTACCTTCTGATTTTTTAAGGCAAGCTATTGAAAACGTCAGAAAATTGGAGAAAGGAGTCTATGTAGTTGATTTGAGAGACTCATTTCATTATTGGACTCACCAAACCACTTACAGTGTTTCAGGTACAAAATGACTGTTTCTCGCTGAGAAAATGCCAAAAAGCGGATTTCTGTCATAACATTGATTTACCTTCTGATTTTTTAAGGCAAGCTATTGAAAACGTTAGAAAATTGGAGAAAGGTTTCTATGTAGTTGATTTGAGAGACTCTTTTCATTATTGGACTCACCAAACCACTTACAGTGTTTCAGGTACAAAATGACTGTTTCTCGCTGAGAAAATGCCAAAAAGCGGATTTCTGTCATAACATTGATTTACCTTCTGATTTTTCAAGGCAAGCTATTGAAAACGTCAGAAAATTGGAGAAAGGAGTCTATGTAGTTGATTTGAGAGACTCATTTCATTATTGGACTCACCAAACCACTTACAGTGTTTCAGGTACAAAATGACCGTTTCTCGCTGAGAAAATGCCAAAAAGCGGATTTCTGTAATAACATTGTTTTACCTTCTGATTTTTTAAGGCAAGCTATTGAAAACGTCAGAAAATTGGAGAAAGGAGTCTATGTAGTTGATTTGAGGGACTCGTTTCATTATTGGACTCACCAAACCACTTACAGTGTTTCAGGTACAAAATGACTATTTCTCGCTGAGAAAATGCCAAAAAGCGGATTTCTGTCATAACATTGATTTACCTTCTGATTTTTTAAGGCAAGCTATTGAAAACGTCAGAAAATTGGAGAAAGGAGTCTATGTAGTTGATTTGAGAGACTCATTTCATTATTGGACTCACCAAACCACTTACAGTGTTTCAGGTACAAAATGACTGTTTCTCGCTGAGAAAATGCCAAAAAGCGGATTTCTGTCATAACATTGATTTACCTTCTGATTTTTCAAGGCAAGCTATTGAAAACGTCAGAAAATTGGAGAAAGGAGTCTATGTAGTTGATTTGAGAGACTCATTTCATTATTGGACTCACCAAACCACTTACAGTGTTTCAGGTACAAAATGACTGTTTCTCGCCTAGAAAATGCCAAAAAGCGGATTTCTGTAATAACATTGTTTTACCTTCTGATTTTTTAAGGCAAGCTATTGAAAACGTTAGAAAATTGGAAAAAGGAGTCTATGTAGTTGACTTGAGAGATTCATTTCATTATTGGACTCACCAAACCACTTACAGTGTTTCAGGTACAAAATGACTGTTTCTCGCTGAGAAAATGCCAAAAAGCGGATTTCTGTCATAACATTGATTTACCTTCTGATTTTTCAAGGCAAGCTATTGAAAACGTCAGAAAATTGGAGAAAGGAGTCTAAGTAGTTGATTTGAGAGACTCATTTCATTATTGGACTCACCAAACCACTTACAGTGTTTCAGGTACAAAATGACTGTTTCTCGCTGAGAAAATGCCAAAAAGCGGATTTCTGTCATAACATTGATTTACCTTCTGATTTTTCAAGGCAAGCTATTGAAAACGTCAGAAAATTGGAGAAAGGAGTCTATGTAGTTGATTTGAGAGACTCATTTCATTATTGGACTCACCAAACCACTTACAGTGTTTCAGGTACAAAATGACTGTTTCTCGCCTAGAAAATGCCAAAAAGCGGATTTCTGTAATAACATTGTTTTACCTTCTGATTTTTTAAGGCAAGCTATTGAAAACGTTAGAAAATTGGAAAAAGGAGTCTATGTAGTTGACTTGAGAGATTCATTTCATTATTGGACTCACCAAACCACTTACAGTGTTTCAGGTACAAAATGACTGTTTCTCGCTGAGAAAATGCCAAAAAGCGGATTTCTGTCATAACATTGATTTACCTTCTGATTTTTCAAGGCAAGCTATTGAAAACGTCAGAAAATTGGAGAAAGGAGTCTAAGTAGTTGATTTGAGAGACTCATTTCATTATTGGACTCACCAAACCACTTACAGTGTTTCAGGTACAAAATGACTGTTTCTCGCTGAGAAACTGCCAAAAAGCGGATTTCTGTAATAACATTGTTTCAAGTGTCTGAGAGAGCTTAGCAAGGGGCCTCGCATTGACCATTACTTCCTTAGAGGTAGGGCAAATCAGTCGAGTGAAGCCCAGTGGCAGGATATTCACCACAGTCCACAGGGTATCAGAACCCTAGACGAAGCTGAATCAAGCACAGATCCATTTATGAACATCAGCCCAGAGCCCATCCAGCCACAGACAGCAGTAGAGCGGAGGCTGACTGGACGAAAACCTCAAATCTTGTGGCCTAAATCCTGTCAGAAAAAGGAGTGGGAAACCACAGACACAGACCTCGTCCACCTTTTAGAAGGTCTGAAAGGGGGTGTGGAGAAAAAACTGGACAAGATCGGAGAGACCATTTATAGCTATGGAGCATAGAGATTTGGTGTGAAACGTGAGAACTTGCAGACACAGAAGGAACCATCTGCTCATCTCAAGTCCAGGAGACAACAAGAGATTCAGAGACTCGTGAAAGAAAGGAGGTGCCTGAGGAAACAATGGAAGAAGGCCACGGAAGTGGAAAGGAAAGGCCTTGGGGCACTACAGGGCGACATCAAGCAGCGTCTGGCAGCACTGCGAAGAGCAGAATGCCTGAGAAGGCAACATAAGAAGAGAGAGCGAACGAGGACTGCCTTCTACAGAGATCCCTATAAATTTGTTAAGGACCTCTTTGTCAGGGAGAAATCTGGGACCCTCAAAGTACCCATAAGAGAACTGGAAGAACATCTTCGGAAGACCTACTCCGACAAACAGAGGCATGTGCCAGCCAGCATTCCGGAGGATATGCCACCCATCCAACCACCTGAGCACCAGATGGAAACAAGGCCCCCCACATGGAGCGAAGTTGAGAGCACAGTAAAACGGGCAAGAACAGCTTCAGCCCCGGGGCCCAACGGCATTCCATACAGGGTGTATAAGAACACGCCAGGCGTCTTGAAATACCTCTGGAAGCTTATGAAAGTGGCATGGGAAAAAGGAATGATACCAAAGGCATGGCGACGGGCAGGAGGGATCCTGATTCCCAAAGAGAAGAATTCCTCAACCATCGAGCAGTTTCGCCAGATCAGCCTTCTCAATGTGGAAGGAAAGATTTTCTTCAGTGTCGTGGCCTGTAGGCTCTCAGCATTCCTGCTGGCGAACAACTTTGTTGACACCTCAGTGCAAAAGGCAGGGATAATTGGGTTCTCAGGTTGCTTGGAACACACAAATGTCATCTGGCACCAAGTACAGACGGCCAAGAAGGAGAAGAAAGACCTGCATGTGGTGTTTTTAGATCTTGCCAATGCCTTCGGGTCAGTGCCTCATGAGATCTTGTGGACAGCGTTCAACTTCTTTCAAGTGCCAGAGGGCATCACAAGTCTAGTCAAAGCCTACTTCCAGGATCTCCAATTCTGTGTTACAGCACAGGATAGTACAACTGCCTGGCAGCACCTTGAGATAGGCATTATGGCGGGCTGCACCATCTCGCCACTGGTGTTTACAATGGCAATGGAGCTACTTATTCGTGCATCACGATGGGTGGTTGGAGGAGAACGATTGAGAGCGGGCTCCGTCTTCCCCCAATCAGGGCGTACATGGACGACATGACGACAATAACAACAACGGTCGCATGTACCAAACGTCTGCTGGAGAAACTCCGGGGAAACATCAAATGGGCACGAATGGAGATTAAACCCAGCAAATCCCGTAGCATCTCCATTGTCAAAGGTAAGCTCACCAATGCAAGGTTCTATGTGGACGACCAGCCAATCCCAACAAGTTCTGGAGAAGCCTATCAAAAGCCTTGGCCGATGGTATAGCGCAGAACTTAAAGACTCTGAGCAGGTGGAACAACTCAGGCAGGATACAATCAGCGGCCTCAAGCAGATTAACAACACTGCTCTCCCTGGAAAATTGAAGCTATGGTGCTTTAAGTTTGGGCTGCTACCTCGCCTCATGTGGCCAATTTCCATCTATGAGGTCACCTTATCTCATGTCAATCGGCTTGAGAGACTGGTGAATGCCCAAGTGAGGAAGTGGCTTGGACTGCCGAGATGCCTTTCCAGCATAGGCCTGTATGGCAATGGAGCGCTCTCCCTTCCAATCTCAAGCCTGGTGGAGGAGTACAAATGTGCCAAAACAAGGGTGGAAATGACTCTTACAGAATCCCGGGACCCATGCGTCAGAGATGCGGCTCCAAACCTGGCAACAGGGAGGAAATGGAAACCATCTGCAGCAGTAGCAGTGGCAAAGACCACCCTCAGACACCGGGATATAGTGGGACGAGTCCAACATGGCAGAGGGGGTCTTGGCCTGGAAGCAACAACACCCGCTTGGCAAAAGGCTACTCCGTCTGAACGGCGACACATGGTGGTTGAGGAGGTGCGCAACCAGGAGGAGGCAGCCAGGTGTGCCAAGGCAGTCTCCCAAGCCCAGCAAGGACGCTGGATGAGGTGGGAGGGTGTGGAGAGGAGGAAAATCACGTGGAATGAGATGTGGAGCATGGAGGCTAATAGGCTCAGCTTCATCATCAGAGCCACTTATGATGTCCTGCCCTCTCCAACCAACCTACATCTCTGGTATGGAGAGGACCCAGCCTGCCTGCAGTGTGCAGCCCCAGCAACCCTCAAACACATCCTGGTGGGTTGCAAGACCAGCCTGACTCAAGGAAGATACACCTGGCGCCATAACCAAGTGTTGAAGGGCTTGGCTGCCAAACTTGAGGACAACAGGGTCACCATCAACGCCATGCCTTTCAAAACCCAGACCACCCTCCCACGGAAGACAACATTCGTCCGACAAGGGGAGAAACGGAGAACCAAGCCATCACCTCCAAACTCAGGCCCACTGGACACAGCCCGGGATTGGGAAATGCGGGTAGACCTCAGCCAGAGGCTCACTTTCCCGCCAGAAATCGCAGCAACCAACCTGCGCCCAGATTTGGTCCTCTGGTCCAAGTCCTGCCGGCGTGTCTTCATTGTGGAGCTGACTGTCCCGTGGAAGGATATCATCGACGAAGCATTCGAAAGAAAAAGGCTGCGTTATGCTAACCTAGCAGCTGATGCTGAGGCGCGGGGATGGAACGTAAAGGTGTGGCCAGTGGAGGTTGGCTGCCGAGGCTTTGTAGCCAGGTCCACCACACGGCTCCTGAAGGAAGTTGGGATCAGAGGACAGGCCCAGCGGAAGGCAATAAAAGAACTTGCCAAAGCAGCCGAACGGAGCAGTCACTGGCTGTGGCTGAAACGGAGGGATGCAACATGGGCTGTTTGATGACCACGGGGTGCCACCATATGACACACACCCAGGTCTGATCAGCCTGTGGCAGGCCAACCTTGGAAGAGGGTGTATTGTGTTAAGAGGCCGAAACACCTGATGAAGACAAGGCACACAACTGATGACGTGTAGATTTGGTGGTGTCCCGCGATCCTGTCCAAACTCCACCCAACAGTCATGTCCGATAGGAGTTATCGTGCTGATATATTTTAGGGATATTAACAGCTAGTCCTATTAAGAATCCTACCTTCTGATTTTTTAAGGCAAGCTATTGAAAACGTCAGAAAATTGGAGAAAGGAGTCTATGTAGTTGATTTGAGAGACTCATTTCATTATTGGACTCACCAAACCACTTACAGTGTTTCAGGTACAAAATGACCGTTTCTTGCTGAGAAAATGCCAAAAAGCGGATTTCTGTAATAACATTGTTTTACCTTCTGATTTTTTAAGGCAAGCTATTGAAAACGTCAGAAAATTGGAGAAAGGAGTCTATGTAGTTGATTTGAGGGACTCATTTCATTATTGGACTCACCAAATCACTTACAGTGTTTCAGGTACAAAATGATTGTTTCTCGCTGAGAAAATGCCAAAAAGCGGATTTCTGTCATAACATTGATTTACCTTCTGATTTTTCAAGGCAAGCTATTGAAAACGTCAGAAAATTGGAGAAAGGAGTCTATGTAGTTGATTTGAGAGACTCATTTCATTATTGGACTCACCAAACCACTTACAGTGTTTCAGGTACAAAATGACTGTTTCTCGCTGAGAAAATGCCAAAAAGCGGATTTCTGTAATAACATTGTTTTACCTTCTGATTTTTTAAGGCAAGCTATTGAAAATGTTAGAAAATTGGAAAAAGGAGTCTATGTAGTTGATTTGAGAGACTCATTTCATTATTGGACTCACCAAACCACTTACAGTGTTTCAGGTACAAAATGACTGTTTCTCGCTGAGAAAATGCCAAAAAGCGGATTTCTGTCATAACATTGATTTACCTTCTGATTTTTCAAGGCAAGCTATTGAAAATGTTAGAAAATTGGAGAAAGGTGTCTATGTAGTTGATTTGAGAGACTCATTTCATTATTGGACTCACCAAACCACTTACAGTGTTTCAGGTACAAAATGACTGTTTCTCGCTGAGAAAATGCCAAAAAGCGGATTTCTGTCATAACATTGATTTACCTTCTGATTTTTCAAGGCAAGCTATTGAAAACGTCAGAAAATTGGAGAAAGGAGTCTAAGTAGTTGATTTGAGAGACTCATTTCATTATTGGACTCACCAAACCACTTACAGTGTTTCAGGTACAAAATGACTGTTTCTCGCCTAGAAAATGCCAAAAAGCGGATTTCTGTAATAACATTGTTTTACCTTCTGAATTTTTAAGGCAACCTATTGAAAACGTCAGAAAATTGGAGAAAGGAGTCTATGTAGTTGATTTGAGGGACTCATTTCATTATTGGACTCACCAAACCACTTACAGTGTTTCAGGTACAAAATGACTGTTTCTCGCTGAGAAACTGCCAAAAAGCGGATTTCTGTCATAACATTGATTTGCCTTCTGATTTTTTAAGGCAAGCTATTGAAAACGTTAGAAAATTGGAGAAAGGTGTCTATGTAGTTGATTTGAGCGACTCATTTCATTATTGGACTCACCAAACCACTTACAGTGTTTCAGGTACAAAATGACTGTTTCTCGCTGAGAAAATGCCAAAAAGCGGATTTCTGTCATAACATTGATTTACCTTCTGATTTTTTAAGGCAAGCTATTGAAAACGTTAGAAAATTGGAGAAAGGTGTCTATGTAGTTGATTTGAGCGACTCATTTCATTATTGGACTCACCAAACCACTTACAGTGTTTCAGGTACAAAATGACTGTTTCTCGCTGAGAAAATGCCAAAAAGCAGATTTCTGTCATAACATTGATTTACCTTCTGATTTTTCAAGGCACGCTATTGAAAACGTCAGAAAATTGGAGAAAGGAGTCTAAGTAGTTGATTTGAGGGACTCATTTCATTATTGGACTCACCAAACCACTTACAGTGTTTCAGGTACAAAATGACTGTTTCTCGCTGAGAAACTGCCAAAAAGCGGATTTCTGTCATAACATTGATTTACCTTCTGATTTTTTAAGGCAAGCTATTGAAAACGTTAGAAAATTGGAGAAAGGTGTCTATGTAGTTGATTTGAGCGACTCATTTCATTATTGGACTCACCAAACCACTTACAGTGTTTCAGGTACAAAATGACTGTTTTTCGCTGAGAAAATGCCAAAAAGCGGATTTCTGTCATAACATTGATTTACCTTCTGATTTTTTAAGGCAAGCTATTGAAAACGTCAGAAAAATTGGAGAAATGAGTCTATGTAGTTGATTTGAGACACTCATTTCATTATTGGACTCACCAAACCACTTACAGTGTTTCAGGTACAAAATGACTGTTTCTCGCTGAGAAAATGCCAAAAAGCGGATTTCTGTCATAACATTGATTTACCTTCTGATTTTTTAAGGCAAGCTATTGAAAACGTTAGAAAATTGGAGAAAGGAGTCTATGTAGTTGATTTGAGCGACTCATTTCGTTATTGGACTCACCAAACCACTTACAGTGTTTCAGGTACAAAATGACTGTTTCTCGCTGAGAAATTGCCAAAAAGCGGATTTCTGTAATAACATTGATTTACCTTCTGATTTTTCAAGGCAAGCTATTGAAAACGTCAGAAAATTGGAGAAAGGAGTCTATGTAGTTGATTTGAGAGACTCATTTCATTATTGGACTCACCAAACCACTTACAGTGTTTCAGGTACAAAATGACTGTTTCTCGCTGAGAAAATGCCAAAAAGCGGATTTCTGTCATAACATTGATTTACCTTCTGATTTTTTAAGGCAAGCTATTGAAAACGTCAGAAAATTGGAGAAAGGAGTCTATGTAGTTGATTTGAGAGACTCATTTCATTATTGGACTCACCAAACCACTTACAGTGTTTCAGGTACAAAATGACTGTTTCTCGCTGAGAAAATGCCAAAAAGCGGATTTCTGTCATAACATTGATTTACCTTCTGATTTTTTAAGGCAAGCTATTGAAAACGTTAGAAAATTGGAGAAAGGAGTCTATGTAGTTGATTTGAGCGACTCATTTCATTATTGGACTCACCAAACCACTTACAGTGTTTCAGGTACAAAATGACTGTTTCTCGCTGAGAAATTGCCAAAAAGCGGATTTCTGTAATAACATTGATTTACCTTCTGATTTTTCAAGGCAAGCTATTGAAAACGTCAGAAAATTGGAGAAAGGAGTCTATGTAGTTGATTTGAGAGACTCATTTCATTATTGGACTCACCAAACCACTTACAGTGTTTCAGGTACAAAATGACTGTTTCTCGCTGAGAAAATGCCAAAAAGCGGATTTCTGTCATAACATTGATTTACCTTCTGATTTTTTAAGGCAAGCTATTGAAAACGTCAGAAAATTGGAGAAAGGAGTCTATGTAGTTGATTTGAGGGACTCATTTCATTATTGGACTCACCAAACCACTTACAGTGTTTCAGGTACAAAATGACCGTTTCTCGCTGAGAAAATGCCAAAAAGCGGATTTCTGTAATAACATTGTTTTACCTTCTGATTTTTTAAGGCAAGCTATTGAAAACGTCAGAAAATTGGAGAAAGGAGTCTATGTAGTTGATTTGAGGGACTCATTTCATTATTGGACTCACCAAACCACTTACAGTGTTTCAGGTACAAAATGACTGTTTCTCGCTGAGAAAATGCCAAAAAGTGGATTTCTGTCATAACATTGATTTACCTTCTGATTTTTTAAGGCAAGCTATTGAAAACGTTAGAAAATTGCAGAAAGGTGTCTATGTAGTTGATTTGAGAGACTCATTTCATTATTGGACTCACCAAACCACTTACAGTGTTTCAGGTACAAAATGACTGTTTCTCGCTGAGAAAATGCCAAAAAGCGGATTTCTGTCATAACATTGATTTACCTTCTGATTTTTTAAGGCAAGCTATTGAAAACGTTAGAAAATTGGAGAAAGGAGTCTATGTAGTTGATTTGAGAGACTCATTTCATTATTGGACTCACCAAAGCACTTACAGTGTTTCAGGTACAAAATGACTGTTTCTCGCTGAGAAAATGCCAAAAAGCGGATTTCTGTAATAACATTGATTTACCTTCTGATTTTTTAAGGCAAGCTATTGAAAACGTCAGAAAATTGGAGAAAGGAGTCTATGTAGTTGATTTGAGGGACTCATTTCATTATTGGACTCACCAAACCACTTACAGTGTTTCAGGTACAAAATGACCGTTTCTCGCTGAGAAAATGCCAAAAAGCGGATTTCTGTAATAACATTGTTCTTCTGATTTTTTAAGGCAAGCTATTGAAAACGTCAGAAAATTGGAGAAATGAGTCTATGTAGTTGATTTGAGGGACTCATTTCATTATTGGACTCACCAAACCACTTACAGTGTTTCAAGTACAAAATGACCGTTTCTCGCTGAGAAAATGCCAAAAAGCGGATTTCTGTAATAACATTGTTTTACCTTCTGATTTTTTAAGGCAAGCTATTGAAAACGTCAGAAAATTGGAGAAAGGAGTCTATGTAGTTGATTTGAGGGACTCATTTCATTATTGGACTCACCAAACCACTTACAGTGTTTCAGGTACAAAATGACCGTTTCTCGCTGAGAAAATGCCAAAAAGCGGATTTCTGTAATAACATTGTTCTTCTGATTTTTTAAGGCAAGCTATTGAAAACGTCAGAAAATTGGAGAAAGGAGTCTATGTAGTTGATTTGAGGGACTCGTTTCATTATTGGACTCACCAAACCACTTACAGTGTTTCAGGTACAAAATGACTGTTTCTCGCTGAGAAAATGCCAAAAAGCGAATTTCTGTCATAACATTGATTTACCTTCTGATTTTTTAAGGCAAGCTATTGAAAACGTCAGAAAATTGGAGAAAGGAGTCTATGTAGTTGATTTGAGAGACTCATTTCATTATTGGACTCACCAAAGCACTTACAGTGTTTCAGGTACAAAATGACTGTTTCTCGCTGAGAAAATGCCAAAAAGCGGATTTCTGTAATAACATTGATTTACCTTCTGATTTTTTAAGGCAAGCTATTGAAAACGTCAGAAAATTGGAGAAAGGAGTCTATGTAGTTGATTTGAGGGACTCATTTCATTATTGGACTCACCAAACCACTTACAGTGTTTCAGGTACAAAATGACCGTTTCTCGCTGAGAAAATGCCAAAAAGCGGATTTCTGTAATAACATTGTTCTTCTGATTTTTTAAGGCAAGCTATTGAAAACGTCAGAAAATTGGAGAAATGAGTCTATGTAGTTGATTTGAGGGACTCATTTCATTATTGGACTCACCAAACCACTTACAGTTTTTCAAGTACAAAATGACCGTTTCTCGCTGAGAAAATGCCAAAAAGCGGATTTCTGTAATAACATTGTTTTACCTTCTGATTTTTCAAGGCAAGCTATTGAAAACGTCAGAAAATTGGAGAAAGGAGTCTATGTAGTTGATTTGAGAGACTCATTTCATTATTGGACTCACCAAACCACTTACAGTGTTTCAGGTACAAAATGACTGTTTCTCGCTGAGAAAATGCCAAAAAGCGGATTTCTGTCATAACATTGATTTACCTTCTGATTTTTTAAGGCAAGCTATTGAAAACGTTAGAAAATTGGAGAAAGGAGTCTATGTAGTTGATTTGAGAGACTCATTTCATTATTGGACTCACCAAACCACTTACAGTGTTTCAGGTTCAAAATGACTGTTTCTCGCTGAGAAACTGCCAAAAAGCGGATTTCTGTAATAACATTGTCTCAAGTGTCTGAGAGAGCTTAGCAAGGGGCCTCGCATTGACCATTACTTCCTTAGAGGTAGGGCAAATCAGTCGAGTGAAGCCCAGTGGCAGGATATTCACCACAGTCCACAGGGTATCAGAACCCTAGACGAAGCTCAATCAAGCACAGATCCATTTATGAACATCAGCCCAGAGCCCATCCAGCCACAGACAGCAGTAGAGCGGAGGCTGACTGGACGAAAACCTCAAATCTTGTGGCCTAAATCCTGTCAGAAAAAGGAGTGGGAAACCACAGACACAGACCTCGTCCACCTTTTAGAAGGTCTGAAAGGGGGTGTGGAGAAAAAACTGGACAAGATCGGAGAGACCATTTATAGCTATGGAGCATAGAGATTTGGTGTGAAACGTGAGAACTTGCAGACACAGAAGGAACCATCTGCTCATCTCAAGTCCAGGAGACAACAAGAGATTCAGAGACTCGTGAAAGAAAGGAGGTGCCTGAGGAAACAATGGAAGAAGGCCACGGAAGTGGAAAGGAAAGGCCTTGGGGCACTACAGGGCGACATCAAGCAGCGTCTGGCAGCACTGCGAAGAGCAGAATGCCTGAGAAGGCAACATAAGAAGAGAGAGCGAACGAGGACTGCCTTCTACAGAGATCCCTATAAATTTGTTAAGGACCTCTTTGTCAGGGAGAAATCTGGGACCCTCAAAGTACCCATAAGAGAACTGGAAGAACATCTTCGGAAGACCTACTCCGACAAACAGAGGCATGTGCCAGCCAGCATTCCGGAGGATATGCCACCCATCCAACCACCTGAGCACCAGATGGAAACAAGGCCCCCCACATGGAGCGAAGTTGAGAGCACAGTAAAACGGGCAAGAACAGCTTCAGCCCCGGGGCCCAACGGCATTCCATACAGGGTGTATAAGAACACGCCAGGCGTCTTGAAATACCTCTGGAAGCTTATGAAAGTGGCATGGGAAAAAGGAATGATACCAAAGGCATGGCGACGGGCAGGAGGGATCCTGATTCCCAAAGAGAAGAATTCCTCAACCATCGAGCAGTTTCGCCAGATCAGCCTTCTCAATGTGGAAGGAAAGATTTTCTTCAGTGTCGTGGCCTGTAGGCTCTCAGCATTCCTGCTGGCGAACAACTTTGTTGACACCTCAGTGCAAAAGGCAGGGATAATTGGGTTCTCAGGTTGCTTGGAACACACAAATGTCATCTGGCACCAAGTACAGACGGCCAAGAAGGAGAAGAAAGACCTGCATGTGGTGTTTTTAGATCTTGCCAATGCCTTCGGGTCAGTGCCTCATGAGATCTTGTGGACAGCGTTCAACTTCTTTCAAGTGCCAGAGGGCATCACAAGTCTAGTCAAAGCCTACTTCCAGGATCTCCAATTCTGTGTTACAGCACAGGATAGTACAACTGCCTGGCAGCACCTTGAGATAGGCATTATGGCGGGCTGCACCATCTCGCCACTGGTGTTTACAATGGCAATGGAGCTACTTATTCGTGCATCACGATGGGTGGTTGGAGGAGAACGATTGAGAGCGGGCTCCGTCTTCCCCCAATCAGGGCGTACATGGACGACATGACGACAATAACAACAACGGTCGCATGTACCAAACGTCTGCTGGAGAAACTCCGGGGAAACATCAAATGGGCACGAATGGAGATTAAACCCAGCAAATCCCGTAGCATCTCCATTGTCAAAGGTAAGCTCACCAATGCAAGGTTCTATGTGGACGACCAGCCAATCCCAACAAGTTCTGGAGAAGCCTATCAAAAGCCTTGGCCGATGGTATAGCGCAGAACTTAAAGACTCTGAGCAGGTGGAACAACTCAGGCAGGATACAATCAGCGGCCTCAAGCAGATTAACAACACTGCTCTCCCTGGAAAATTGAAGCTATGGTGCTTTAAGTTTGGGCTGCTACCTCGCCTCATGTGGCCAATTTCCATCTATGAGGTCACCTTATCTCATGTCAATCGGCTTGAGAGACTGGTGAATGCCCAAGTGAGGAAGTGGCTTGGACTGCCGAGATGCCTTTCCAGCATAGGCCTGTATGGCAATGGAGCGCTCTCCCTTCCAATCTCAAGCCTGGTGGAGGAGTACAAATGTGCCAAAACAAGGGTGGAAATGACTCTTACAGAATCCCGGGACCCATGCGTCAGAGATGCGGCTCCAAACCTGGCAACAGGGAGGAAATGGAAACCATCTGCAGCAGTAGCAGTGGCAAAGACCACCCTCAGACACCGGGATATAGTGGGACGAGTCCAACATGGCAGAGGGGGTCTTGGCCTGGAAGCAACAACACCCGCTTGGCAAAAGGCTACTCCGTCTGAACGGCGACACATGGTGGTTGAGGAGGTGCGCAACCAGGAGGAGGCAGCCAGGTGTGCCAAGGCAGTCTCCCAAGCCCAGCAAGGACGCTGGATGAGGTGGGAGGGTGTGGAGAGGAGGAAAATCACGTGGAATGAGATGTGGAGCATGGAGGCTAATAGGCTCAGCTTCATCATCAGAGCCACTTATGATGTCCTGCCCTCTCCAACCAACCTACATCTCTGGTATGGAGAGGACCCAGCCTGCCTGCAGTGTGCAGCCCCAGCAACCCTCAAACACATCCTGGTGGGTTGCAAGACCAGCCTGACTCAAGGAAGATACACCTGGCGCCATAACCAAGTGTTGAAGGGCTTGGCTGCCAAACTTGAGGACAACAGGGTCACCATCAACGCCATGCCTTTCAAAACCCAGACCACCCTCCCACGGAAGACAACATTCGTCCGACAAGGGGAGAAACGGAGAACCAAGCCATCACCTCCAAACTCAGGCCCACTGGACACAGCCCGGGATTGGGAAATGCGGGTAGACCTCAGCCAGAGGCTCACTTTCCCGCCAGAAATCGCAGCAACCAACCTGCGCCCAGATTTGGTCCTCTGGTCCAAGTCCTGCCGGCGTGTCTTCATTGTGGAGCTGACTGTCCCGTGGGAGGATATCATCGACGAAGCATTCGAAAGAAAAAGGCTGCGTTATGCTAACCTAGCAGCTGATGCTGAGGCGCGGGGATGGAACGTAAAGGTGTGGCCAGTGGAGGTTGGCTGCCGAGGCTTTGTAGCCAGGTCCACCACACGGCTCCTGAAGGAAGTTGGGATCAGAGGACAGGCCCAGCGGAAGGCAATAAAAGAACTTGCCAAAGCAGCCGAACGGAGCAGTCACTGGCTGTGGCTGAAACGGAGGGATGCAACATGGGCTGTTTGATGACCACGGGGTGCCACCATATGACACACACCCAGGTCTGATCAGCCTGTGGCAGGCCAACCTTGGAAGAGGGTGTATTGTGTTAAGAGGCCGAAACACCTGATGAAGACAAGGCACACAACTGATGACGTGTAGATTTGGTGGTGTCCCGCGATCCTGTCCAAACTCCACCCAACAGTCATGTCCGATAGGAGTTATCGTGCTGATATATTTTAGGGATATTAACAGCTAGTCCTATTAAGAATCCTACCTTCTGATTTTTTAAGGCAAGCTATTGAAAACGTCAGAAAATTGGAGAAAGGAGTCTATGTAGTTGATTTGAGAGACTCATTTCATTATTGGACTCACCAAACCACTTACAGTGTTTCAGGTACAAAATGACCGTTTCTTGCTGAGAAAATGCCAAAAAGCGGATTTCTGTAATAACATTGTTTTACCTTCTGATTTTTTAAGGCAAGCTATTGAAAACGTCAGAAAATTGGAGAAAGGAGTCTATGTAGTTGATTTGAGGGACTCATTTCATTATTGGACTCACCAAATCACTTACAGTGTTTCAGGTACAAAATGATTGTTTCTCGCTGAGAAAATGCCAAAAAGCGGATTTCTGTCATAACATTGATTTACCTTCTGATTTTTCAAGGCAAGCTATTGAAAACGTCAGAAAATTGGAGAAAGGAGTCTATGTAGTTGATTTGAGAGACTCATTTCATTATTGGACTCACCAAACCACTTACAGTGTTTCAGGTACAAAATGACTGTTTCTCGCTGAGAAAATGCCAAAAAGCGGATTTCTGTAATAACATTGTTTTACCTTCTGATTTTTTAAGGCAAGCTATTGAAAATGTTAGAAAATTGGAAAAAGGAGTCTATGTAGTTGATTTGAGAGACTCATTTCATTATTGGACTCACCAAACCACTTACAGTGTTTCAGGTACAAAATGACTGTTTCTCGCTGAGAAAATGCCAAAAAGCGGATTTCTGTCATAACATTGATTTACCTTCTGATTTTTCAAGGCAAGCTATTGAAAATGTTAGAAAATTGGAGAAAGGTGTCTATGTAGTTGATTTGAGAGACTCATTTCATTATTGGACTCACCAAACCACTTACAGTGTTTCAGGTACAAAATGACTGTTTCTCGCTGAGAAAATGCCAAAAAGCGGATTTCTGTCATAACATTGATTTACCTTCTGATTTTTCAAGGCAAGCTATTGAAAACGTCAGAAAATTGGAGAAAGGAGTCTAAGTAGTTGATTTGAGAGACTCATTTCATTATTGGACTCACCAAACCACTTACAGTGTTTCAGGTACAAAATGACTGTTTCTCGCCTAGAAAATGCCAAAAAGCGGATTTCTGTAATAACATTGTTTTACCTTCTGAATTTTTAAGGCAACCTATTGAAAACGTCAGAAAATTGGAGAAAGGAGTCTATGTAGTTGATTTGAGGGACTCATTTCATTATTGGACTCACCAAACCACTTACAGTGTTTCAGGTACAAAATGACTGTTTCTCGCTGAGAAACTGCCAAAAAGCGGATTTCTGTCATAACATTGATTTGCCTTCTGATTTTTTAAGGCAAGCTATTGAAAACGTTAGAAAATTGGAGAAAGGTGTCTATGTAGTTGATTTGAGCGACTCATTTCATTATTGGACTCACCAAACCACTTACAGTGTTTCAGGTACAAAATGACTGTTTCTCGCTGAGAAAATGCCAAAAAGCGGATTTCTGTCATAACATTGATTTACCTTCTGATTTTTTAAGGCAAGCTATTGAAAACGTTAGAAAATTGGAGAAAGGTGTCTATGTAGTTGATTTGAGCGACTCATTTCATTATTGGACTCACCAAACCACTTACAGTGTTTCAGGTACAAAATGACTGTTTCTCGCTGAGAAAATGCCAAAAAGCAGATTTCTGTCATAACATTGATTTACCTTCTGATTTTTCAAGGCAAGCTATTGAAAACGTCAGAAAATTGGAGAAAGGAGTCTAAGTAGTTGATTTGAGGGACTCATTTCATTATTGGACTCACCAAACCACTTACAGTGTTTCAGGTACAAAATGACTGTTTCTCGCTGAGAAACTGCCAAAAAGCGGATTTCTGTCATAACATTGATTTACCTTCTGATTTTTTAAGGCAAGCTATTGAAAACGTTAGAAAATTGGAGAAAGGTGTCTATGTAGTTGATTTGAGCGACTCATTTCATTATTGGACTCACCAAACCACTTACAGTGTTTCAGGTACAAAATGACTGTTTTTCGCTGAGAAAATGCCAAAAAGCGGATTTCTGTCATAACATTGATTTACCTTCTGATTTTTTAAGGCAAGCTATTGAAAACGTCAGAAAAATTGGAGAAATGAGTCTATGTAGTTGATTTGAGACACTCATTTCATTATTGGACTCACCAAACCACTTACAGTGTTTCAGGTACAAAATGACTGTTTCTCGCTGAGAAAATGCCAAAAAGCGGATTTCTGTCATAACATTGATTTACCTTCTGATTTTTTAAGGCAAGCTATTGAAAACGTTAGAAAATTGGAGAAAGGAGTCTATGTAGTTGATTTGAGCGACTCATTTCGTTATTGGACTCACCAAACCACTTACAGTGTTTCAGGTACAAAATGACTGTTTCTCGCTGAGAAATTGCCAAAAAGCGGATTTCTGTAATAACATTGATTTACCTTCTGATTTTTCAAGGCAAGCTATTGAAAACGTCAGAAAATTGGAGAAAGGAGTCTATGTAGTTGATTTGAGAGACTCATTTCATTATTGGACTCACCAAACCACTTACAGTGTTTCAGGTACAAAATGACTGTTTCTCGCTGAGAAAATGCCAAAAAGCGGATTTCTGTCATAACATTGATTTACCTTCTGATTTTTTAAGGCAAGCTATTGAAAACGTCAGAAAATTGGAGAAAGGAGTCTATGTAGTTGATTTGAGAGACTCATTTCATTATTGGACTCACCAAACCACTTACAGTGTTTCAGGTACAAAATGACTGTTTCTCGCTGAGAAAATGCCAAAAAGCGGATTTCTGTCATAACATTGATTTACCTTCTGATTTTTTAAGGCAAGCTATTGAAAACGTTAGAAAATTGGAGAAAGGAGTCTATGTAGTTGATTTGAGCGACTCATTTCATTATTGGACTCACCAAACCACTTACAGTGTTTCAGGTACAAAATGACTGTTTCTCGCTGAGAAATTGCCAAAAAGCGGATTTCTGTAATAACATTGATTTACCTTCTGATTTTTCAAGGCAAGCTATTGAAAACGTCAGAAAATTGGAGAAAGGAGTCTATGTAGTTGATTTGAGAGACTCATTTCATTATTGGACTCACCAAACCACTTACAGTGTTTCAGGTACAAAATGACTGTTTCTCGCTGAGAAAATGCCAAAAAGCGGATTTCTGTCATAACATTGATTTACCTTCTGATTTTTTAAGGCAAGCTATTGAAAACGTCAGAAAATTGGAGAAAGGAGTCTATGTAGTTGATTTGAGGGACTCATTTCATTATTGGACTCACCAAACCACTTACAGTGTTTCAGGTACAAAATGACCGTTTCTCGCTGAGAAAATGCCAAAAAGCGGATTTCTGTAATAACATTGTTTTACCTTCTGATTTTTTAAGGCAAGCTATTGAAAACGTCAGAAAATTGGAGAAAGGAGTCTATGTAGTTGATTTGAGGGACTCATTTCATTATTGGACTCACCAAACCACTTACAGTGTTTCAGGTACAAAATGACTGTTTCTCGCTGAGAAAATGCCAAAAAGTGGATTTCTGTCATAACATTGATTTACCTTCTGATTTTTTAAGGCAAGCTATTGAAAACGTTAGAAAATTGCAGAAAGGTGTCTATGTAGTTGATTTGAGAGACTCATTTCATTATTGGACTCACCAAACCACTTACAGTGTTTCAGGTACAAAATGACTGTTTCTCGCTGAGAAAATGCCAAAAAGCGGATTTCTGTCATAACATTGATTTACCTTCTGATTTTTTAAGGCAAGCTATTGAAAACGTTAGAAAATTGGAGAAAGGAGTCTATGTAGTTGATTTGAGAGACTCATTTCATTATTGGACTCACCAAAGCACTTACAGTGTTTCAGGTACAAAATGACTGTTTCTCGCTGAGAAAATGCCAAAAAGCGGATTTCTGTAATAACATTGATTTACCTTCTGATTTTTTAAGGCAAGCTATTGAAAACGTCAGAAAATTGGAGAAAGGAGTCTATGTAGTTGATTTGAGGGACTCATTTCATTATTGGACTCACCAAACCACTTACAGTGTTTCAGGTACAAAATGACCGTTTCTCGCTGAGAAAATGCCAAAAAGCGGATTTCTGTAATAACATTGTTCTTCTGATTTTTTAAGGCAAGCTATTGAAAACGTCAGAAAATTGGAGAAATGAGTCTATGTAGTTGATTTGAGGGACTCATTTCATTATTGGACTCACCAAACCACTTACAGTGTTTCAAGTACAAAATGACCGTTTCTCGCTGAGAAAATGCCAAAAAGCGGATTTCTGTAATAACATTGTTTTACCTTCTGATTTTTTAAGGCAAGCTATTGAAAACGTCAGAAAATTGGAGAAAGGAGTCTATGTAGTTGATTTGAGGGACTCATTTCATTATTGGACTCACCAAACCACTTACAGTGTTTCAGGTACAAAATGACCGTTTCTCGCTGAGAAAATGCCAAAAAGCGGATTTCTGTAATAACATTGTTCTTCTGATTTTTTAAGGCAAGCTATTGAAAACGTCAGAAAATTGGAGAAAGGAGTCTATGTAGTTGATTTGAGGGACTCGTTTCATTATTGGACTCACCAAACCACTTACAGTGTTTCAGGTACAAAATGACTGTTTCTCGCTGAGAAAATGCCAAAAAGCGAATTTCTGTCATAACATTGATTTACCTTCTGATTTTTTAAGGCAAGCTATTGAAAACGTCAGAAAATTGGAGAAAGGAGTCTATGTAGTTGATTTGAGAGACTCATTTCATTATTGGACTCACCAAAGCACTTACAGTGTTTCAGGTACAAAATGACTGTTTCTCGCTGAGAAAATGCCAAAAAGCGGATTTCTGTAATAACATTGATTTACCTTCTGATTTTTTAAGGCAAGCTATTGAAAACGTCAGAAAATTGGAGAAAGGAGTCTATGTAGTTGATTTGAGGGACTCATTTCATTATTGGACTCACCAAACCACTTACAGTGTTTCAGGTACAAAATGACCGTTTCTCGCTGAGAAAATGCCAAAAAGCGGATTTCTGTAATAACATTGTTCTTCTGATTTTTTAAGGCAAGCTATTGAAAACGTCAGAAAATTGGAGAAATGAGTCTATGTAGTTGATTTGAGGGACTCATTTCATTATTGGACTCACCAAACCACTTACAGTGTTTCAAGTACAAAATGACCGTTTCTCGCTGAGAAAATGCCAAAAAGCGGATTTCTGTAATAACATTGTTTTACCTTCTGATTTTTCAAGGCAAGCTATTGAAAACGTCAGAAAATTGGAGAAAGGAGTCTATGTAGTTGATTTGAGAGACTCATTTCATTATTGGACTCACCAAACCACTTACAGTGTTTCAGGTACAAAATGACTGTTTCTCGCTGAGAAAATGCCAAAAAGCGGATTTCTGTCATAACATTGATTTACCTTCTGATTTTTTAAGGCAAGCTATTGAAAACGTTAGAAAATTGGAGAAAGGAGTCTATGTAGTTGATTTGAGAGACTCATTTCATTATTGGACTCACCAAACCACTTACAGTGTTTCAGGTTCAAAATGACTGTTTCTCGCTGAGAAACTGCCAAAAAGCGGATTTCTGTAATAACATTGTCTCAAGTGTCTGAGAGAGCTTAGCAAGGGGCCTCGCATTGACCATTACTTCCTTAGAGGTAGGGCAAATCAGTCGAGTGAAGCCCAGTGGCAGGATATTCACCACAGTCCACAGGGTATCAGAACCCTAGACGAAGCTCAATCAAGCACAGATCCATTTATGAACATCAGCCCAGAGCCCATCCAGCCACAGACAGCAGTAGAGCGGAGGCTGACTGGACGAAAACCTCAAATCTTGTGGCCTAAATCCTGTCAGAAAAAGGAGTGGGAAACCACAGACACAGACCTCGTCCACCTTTTAGAAGGTCTGAAAGGGGGTGTGGAGAAAAAACTGGACAAGATCGGAGAGACCATTTATAGCTATGGAGCAGAGAGATTTGGTGTGAAACGTGCAGACACAGAAGGAACCATCTAATCATCTCAAGTCCAGGAGTCAACAAGAGATTCAGAGACTCGTGAAAGAAAGGAGGTGCCTGAGGAAACAATGGAAGAAGGCCACGGAAGTGGAAAGGAAAGGCCTTGGGGCACTACAGGGCGACATCAAGCAGCGTCTGGCAGCACTGCGAAGAGCAGAATGCCTGAGAAGGCAACATAAGAAGAGAGAGCGAACGAGGACTGCCTTCTACAGAGATCCCTATAAATTTGTTAAGGACCTCTTTGTCAGGGAGAAATCTGGGACCCTCAAAGTACCCATAAGAGAACTGGAAGAACATCTTCGGAAGACCTACTCCGACAAACAGAGGCATGTGCCAGCCAGCATTCCGGAGGATATGCCACCCATCCAACCACCTGAGCACCAGATGGAAACAAGGCCCCCCACATGGAGCGAAGTTGAGAGCACAGTAAAACGGGCAAGAACAGCTTCAGCCCCGGGGCCCAACGGCATTCCATACAGGGTGTATAAGAACACGCCAGGCTTCTTGAAATACCTCTGGAAGCTTATGAAAGTGGCATGGGAAAAAGGAATGATACCAAAGGCATGGCGACGGGCAGGAGGGATCCTGATTCCCAAAGAGAAGAATTCCTCAACCCTCGAGCAGTTTCGCCAGATCAGCCTTCTCAATGTGGAAGGAAAGATTTTCTTCAGTGTCGTGGCCCGTAGGCTCTCAGCATTCCTGCTGGCGAACAACTTTGTTGACACCTCAGTGCAAAAGGCAGGGATAATTGGGTTCTCAAGTTGCTTGGAACACACAAATGTCATCTGGCACCAAGTACAGACGGCCAAGAAGGAGAAGAAAGACCTGCATGTGGTGTTTTTAGATCTTGCCAATGCCTTCGGGTCAGTGCCTCATGAGATCTTGTGGACAGCGTTCAACTTCTTTCGAGTGCCAGAGGGCATCACAAGTCTAGTCAAAGCCTACTTCCAGGATCTCCAATTCTGTGTTACAGCACAGGATAGTACAACTGCCTGGCAGCACCTTGAGATAGGCATTATGGCGGGCTGCACCATCTCGCCACTGGTGTTTACAATGGCAATGGAGCTACTTATTCGTGCATTACGATGGGTGGTTGGAGGAGAACGATTGAGAGCGGGCTCCGTCTTCCCCCAATCAGGGCGTACATGGACGACATGACGACAATAACAACAACGGTCGCATGTACCAAACGTCTGCTGGAGAAACTCCGGGGAAACATCAAATGGGCACGAATGGAGATTAAACCCAGCAAATCCCGTAGCATCTCCATTGTCAAAGGTAAGCTCACCAATGCAAGGTTCTATGTGGACGACCAGCCAATCCCAACAAGTTCTGGAGAAGCCTATCAAAAGCCTTGGCCGATGGTATAGCGCAGAACTTAAAGACTCTGAGCAGGTGGAACAACTCAGGCAGGATACAATCAGCGGCCTCAAGCAGATTAACAACACTGCTCTCCCTGGAAAATTGAAGCTATGGTGCTTTCAGTTTGGGCTGCTACCTCGCCTCATGTGGCCAATTTCCATCTATGAGGTCACCTTATCTCATGTCAATTGGCTTGAGAGAATGGTGAATGCCCAAGTGAGGAAGTGGCTTGGACTGCCGAGATGCCTTTCCAGCATAGGCCTGTATGGCAATGGAGCGCTCTCCCTTCCAATCTCAAGCCTGGTGGAGGAGTACAAATGTGCCAAAACAAGGGTGGAAATGACTCTTACAGAATCCCGGGACCCATGCGTCAGAGATGCGGCTCCAAACCTGGCAACAGGGAGGAAATGGAAACCATCTGCAGCAGTAGCAGTGGCAAAGACCACCCTCAGACACCGGGATATAGTGGGACGAGTCCAACATGGCAGAGGGGGTCTTGGCCTGGAAGCAACAACACCCGCTTGGCAAAAGGCTACTCCGTCTGAACGGCGACACATGGTGGTTGAGGAGGTGCGCAACCAGGAGGAGGCAGCCAGGTGTGCCAAGGCAGTCTCCCAAGCCCAGCAAGGACGCTGGATGAGGTGGGAGGGTGTGGAGAGGAGGAAAATCACGTGGAATGAGATGTGGAGCATGGAGGCTAATAGGCTCAGCTTCATCATCAGAGCCACTTATGATGTCCTGCCCTCTCCAACCAACCTACATCTCTGGTATGGAGAGGACCCAGCCTGCCTGCAGTGTGCAGCCCCAGCAACCCTCAAACACATCCTGGTGGGTTGCAAGACCAGCCTGACTCAAGGAAGATACACCTGGCGCCATAACCAAGTGTTGAAGGGCTTGGCTGCCGAACTTGAGGACAAGAGGGTCACCATCAACGCCATGCCTTTCAAAACCCAGACCACCCTCCCACGGAAGACAACATTCGTCCGACAAGGGGAGAAACGGAGAACCAAGCCATCACCTCCAAACTCAGGCCCACTGGACACAGCCCGGGATTGGGAAATGCGGGTAGACCTCAGCCAGAGGCTCACTTTCCTGCCAGAAATCGCAGCAACCAACCTGAGCCTAGATTTGGTCCTCTGGTCCAAGTCCTGCCGGCGTGTCTTCATTGTGGAGCTGACTGTCCTGTGGGAGGATAACATCGACGAAGCATTCGAAAGAAAAAGGCTGCGTTATGCTAACCTAGCAGCTGATGCTGAGGCGCGGGGATGGAACGTAAAGGTGTGGCCAGTGGAGGTTGGCTGCCGAGGCTTTGTAGCCAGGTCCACCACACGGCTCCCGAAGGAAGTTGGGATCAGAGGACAGGCCCAGCGGAAGGCAATAAAAGAACTTGCCAAAGCAGCCGAACGGAGCAGTCACTGGCTGTGGCTGAAACGGAGGGATGCAACATGGGCTGTTTGATGACCACGGGGGGCCACCATATGACACACACCCAGGTCTGATCAGCCTGTGGCAGGCCAAACTTGGAAGAGGGTGTATTGTGTTAAGAGGCCGAAACACCTGATGAAGACAAGGCACACAACTGATGACGTGTAGATTTGGTGGTGCGCCGCGATACTGTCCAAACTCCACCCAACAGTCATGTCCGATAGGAGTTATCGTGCTGATATATTTTAGGGATATTAACAGCTAGTCCTATTAAGAATCCTACCTTCTGATTTTTTAAGGCAAGCTATTGAAAACGTCAGAAAATTGGAGAAAGGAGTCTATGTAGTTGATTTGAGCGACTCATTTCATTATTGGACTCACCAAACCACTTACAGTGTTTCAGGTACAAAATGACCGTTTCTCGCTGAGAAAAGGCCAAAAAGCGGATTTCTGTAATAACATTGTTTTACCTTCTGACTTTTTAAGGCAAGCTATTGAAAACGTCAGAAAATTGGAGAAAGGAGTCTATGTAGTTGATTTGAGGGACTCATTTCATTATTGGACTCACCAAATCACTTACAGTGTTTCAGGTACAAAATGATTGTTTCTCGCTGAGAAAATGCCAAAAAGCGGATTTCTGTCATAACATTGATTTACCTTCTGATTTTTTAAGGCAAGCTATTGAAAACGTCCGAAAATTGGAGAAAGGAGTCTATGTAGTTGATTTGAGGGACTCATTTCATTATTGGACTCACCAAACCGCTTACAGTGTTTCAGGTACAAAATGACTGTTTCTCGCTGAGAAAATGCCAAAAAGCGGATTTCTGTAATAACATTGATTTTACCTTCTGATTTTTCAAGGCAAGCTATTGAAAACGTCAGAAAATTGGAGAAAGGAGTCTATGTAGTTGATTTGAGAGACTCATTTCATTATTGGACTCACCAAACCACTTACGGTGTTTCAGGTACAAAATGACTGTTTCTCGCTGAGAAAATGCCAAAAAGCGGATTTCTGTCATAACATTGATTTACCTTCTGATTTTTCAAGGCAAGCTATTGAAAACGTCAGAAAATTGGAGAAAGGAGTCTATGTAGTTGATTTGAGAGACTCATTTCATTATTGGACTCACCAAACCACTTACAGTGTTTCAGGTACAAAATGACTGTTTCTCGCTGAAAAACTGCCAAAAAGCGGATTTCTGTCATAACATTGATTTACCTTCTGATTTTTCAAGGCAAGCTATTGAAAACGTCAGAAAATTGGAGAAAGGAGTCTATGTAGTTGATTTGAGAGACTCATTTCATTATTGGACTCACCAAACCACTTACAGTGTTTCAGGTACAAAATGACCGTTTCTCGCTGAGAAAATGCCAAAAAGCGGATTTCTGTCATAACATTGATTTACCTTCTGATTTTTCAAGGCAAGCTATTGAAAACGTCAGAAAATTGAAGAAAGGAGTCTATGTAGTTGATTTGAGGGACTCATTTCATTATTGGACTCACCAAACCACTTACAGTGTTTCAGGTACAAAATGACTGTTTCTCGCTGAGAAAATGCCAAAAAGCGGATTTCTGTCATAACATTGATTTACCTTCTGATTTTTCAAGGCAAGCTATTGAAAACGTCAGAAAATTGGAGAAAGGAGTCTATGTAGTTGATTTGAGAGACTTATTTCATTATTGGACTCACCAAACCACTTACAGTGTTTCAGGTACAAAATGACCGTTTCTCGCTGAGAAAATGCCAAAAAGCGGATTTCTGTAATAACATTGTTTTACCTTCTGATTTTTTAAGGCAAGCTATTGAAAACGTCAGAAAATTGGAGAAAGGAGTCTATGTAGTTGATTTGAGGGACTCATTTCATTATTGGACTCACCAAACCACTTACAGTGTTTCAGGTACAAAATGACTGTTTCTCGCTGAGAAAATGCCAAAAAGCGGATTTCTGTAATAACATTGTTTTACCTTCTGATTTTTCAAGGCAAGCTATTGAAAACGTCAGAAAATTGGAGAAAGGAGTCTAAGTAGTTGATTTGAGAGACTCATTTCATTATTGGACTCACCAAACCACTTACAGTGTTTCAGGTACAAAATGACTGTTTCTCGCCTAGAAAATGCCAAAAAGCGGATTTCTGTAATAACATTGTTTTACCTTCTGATTTTTTAAGGCAAGCTATTGAAAACGTTAGAAAATTGGAAAAAGGAGTCTATGTAGTTGATTTGAGAGATTCATTTCATTATTGGACTCACCAAACCACTTACAGTGTTTCAGGTACAAAATGACTGTTTCTCGCTGAGAAAATGCCAAAAAGCGGATTTCTGTCATAACATTGATTTACCTTCTGATTTTTCAAGGCAAGCTATTGAAAACGTCAGAAAATTGGAGAAAGGAGTCTATGAAGTTGATTTGAGAGACTCATTTCATTATTGGACTCACCAAACCACTTACAGTGTTTCAGGTACAAAATGACCGTTTCTCGCTGAGAAAATGCCAAAAAGCGGATTTCTGTAATAACATTGTTTTACCTTCTGATTTTTTAAGGCAAGCTATTGAAAACGTCAGAAAATTGGAGAAAGCAGTCTATGTAGTTGATTTGAGGGACTCATTTCATTATTGGACTCACCAAAAAACTTACAGTGTTTCAGGTACAAAATGATTGTTTCTCGCTGAGAAAATGCCAAAAAGCGGATTTCTGTCATAACATTGATTTACCTTCTGATTTTTCAAGGCAAGCTATTGAAAACGTCAGAAAATTGGAGAAAGGTGTCTATGTAATTGATTTGAGAGACTCATTTCATTATTGGACTCACCAAACCACTTACAGTGTTTCAGGTACAAAATGACTGTTTCTCGCTGAGAAAATGCCAAAAAGCGGATTTCTGTCATAACATTGATTTACCTTCTGATTTTTCAAGGCAAGCTATTGAAAACGTCAGAAAATTGGAGAAAGGAGTCTAAGTAGTTGATTTGAGAGAATCATTTCATTATTGGACTCACCAAACCACTTACAGTGTTTCAGGTACAAAATGACTGTTTCTCGCTGAGAAAATGCCAAAAAGCGGATTTCTGTCATAACATTGATTTACCTTCTGATTTTTTAAGGCAAGCTATTGAAAACGTTAGAAAATTGGAGAAAGGTGTCTATGTAGTTGATTTGAGCGACTCATTTCATTATTGGACTCACCAAACCACTTACAGTGTTTCAGGTACAAAATGACTGTTTCTCGCTGAGAAAATGCAAAAAAGCGGATTTCTGTCATAACATTGATTTACCTTCTGATTTTTCAAGGCAAGCTATTGAAAATGTTAGAAAATTGGAGAAAGGTGTCTATGTAAGTTGATTTGAGAGACTCATTTCATTATTGGACTCACCAAACCACTTACAGTGTTTCAGGTACAAAATGACTGTTTCTCGCTGAGAAAATGCCAAAAAGCGGATTTCTGTCATAACATTGATTTACCTTCTGATTTTTCAAGGCAAGCTATTGAAAACGTCAGAAAATTGGAGAAAGGAGTCTAAGTAGTTGATTTGAGAGACTCATTTCATTATTGGACTCACCAAACCACTTACAGTGTTTCAGGTACAAAATGACTGTTTCTCGCCTAGAAAATGCCAAAAAGCGGATTTCTGTAATAACATTGTTTTACCTTCTGAATTTTTAAGGCAACCTATTGAAAACGTCAGAAAATTGGAGAAAGGAGTCTACGTAGTTGATTTGAGGGACTCATTTCATTATTGGACTCACCAAACCACTTACAGTGTTTCAGGTACAAAATGACTGTTTCTCGCTGAGAAAATGCCAAAAAGCGGATTTCTGTCATAACATGATTTACCTTCTGATTCTTTAAGGCAAGCTATTGAAAACGTTAGAAAATTGGAGAAAGGTGTCTATGTAGTTGATTTGAGCGACTCATTTCATTATTGGACTCACCAAACCACTTACAGTGTTTCAGGTACAAAATGACCGTTTCTCGCTGAGAAAATGCCAAAAAGCGGATTTCTGTCATAACATTGATTTACCTTCTGATTTTTCAAGGCAAGCTATTGAAAATGTTAGAAAATTGGAGAAAGGTGTCTATGTAGTTGATTTGAGAGACTCATTTCATTATTGGACTCACCAAACCACTTACAGTGTTTCAGGTACAAAATGACTGTTTCTCGCTGAGAAAATGCCAAAAAGCGGATTTCTGTCATAACATTGATTTACCTTCGGATTTTTCAAGGCAAGCTATTGAAAACGTCAGAAAATTGGAGAAAGGAGTCTACGTAGTTGATTTGAGAGACTCATTTCATTATTGGACTCACCAAACCACTTACAGTGTTTCAGGTACAAAATGACTGTTTCTCGCCTAGAAAATGCCAAAAAGCGGATTTCTGTAATAACATTGTTTTACCTTCTGAATTTTTAAGGCAACCTATTGAAAACGTCAGAAAATTGGAGAAAGGAGTCTATGTAGTTGATTTGAGGGACTCATTTCATTATTGGACTCACCAAACCACTTACAGTGTTTCAGGTACAAAATGACTGTTTCTCGCTGAGAAAATGCCAAAAAGCGGATTTCTGTCATAACGTTGATTTACCTTCTGATTTTTTAAGGCAAGCTATTGAAAACGTTAGAAAATTGGAGAAAGGTGTCTATGTAGTTGATTTGAGCGACTCATTTCATTATTGGACTCACCAAACCACTTACAGTGTTTCAGGTACAAAATGACTGTTTCTCGCTGAGAAAATGCCAAAAAGCGGATTTCTGTCATAACATTGATTTACCTTCTGATTTTTTAAGGCAAGCTATTGAAAACGTTAGAAAATTGGAGAAAGGTGTCTATGTAGTTGATTTGAGCGACTCATTTCATTATTGGACTCACCAAACCACTTACAGTGTTTCAGGTACAAAATGACTGTTTCTCGCTGAGAAACTGCCAAAAAGCGGATTTCTGTAATAACATTGTTTCAAGTGTCTGAGAGAGCTTAGCAAGGGGCCTCGCATTGACCATTACTTCCTTAGAGGTAGGGCAAATCAGTCGAGTGAAGCCCAGTGGCAGGATATTCACCACAGTCCACAGGGTATCAGAACCCTAGACGAAGCTCAATCAAGCACAGATCCATTTATGAACATCAGCCCAGAGCCCATCCAGCCACAGACAGCAGTAGAGCGGAGGCTGACTGGACGAAAACCTCAAATCTTGTGGCCTAAATCCTGTCAGAAAAAGGAGTGGGAAACCACAGACACAGACCTCGTCCACCTTTTAGAAGGTCTGAAAGGGGGTGTGGAGAAAAAACTGGACAAGATCGGAGAGACCATTTATAGCTATGGAGCAGAGAGATTTGGTGTGAAACGTGAGAACTTGCAGACACAGAAGGAACCATCTGCTCATCTCAAGTCCAGGAGACAACAAGAGATTCAGAGACTCGTGAAAGAAAGGAGGTGCCTGAGGAAACAATGGAAGGAGGCCACGGAAGTGGAAAGGAAAGGCCTTGGGGCACTACAGGGCGACATCAAGCAGCGTCTGGCAGCACTGCGAAGAGCAGAATGCCTGAGAAGGCAACATAAGAAGAGAGAGCGAACGAGAACTGCCTTCTACAGAGATCCCTATAAATTTGTTAAGGACCTCTTTGTCAGGGAGAAATCTGGGACCCTCAAAGTACCCATAAGAGAACTGGAAGAACATCTTCGGAAGACCTACTCCGACAAACAGAGGCATGTGCCAGCCAGCATTCCGGAGGATATGCCACCCATCCAACCACCTGAGCACCAGATGGAAACAAGGCCCCCCACATGGAGCGAAGTTGAGAGCACAGTAAAACGGGCAAGAACAGCTTCAGCCCCGGGGCCCAACGGCATTCCATACAGGGTGTATAAGAACACGCCAGGCGTCTTGAAATACCTCTGGAAGCTTATGAAAGTGGCATGGGAAAAAGGAATGATACCAAAGGCATGGCGACGGGCAGGAGGGATCCTGATTCCCAAAGAGAAGAATTCCTCAACCATCGAGCAGTTTCGCCAGATCAGCCTTCTCAATGTGGAAGGAAAGATTTTCTTCAGTGTCGTGGCCTGTAGGCTCTCAGCATTCCTGCTGGCGAACAACTTTGTTGACACCTCAGTGCAAAAGGCAGGGATAATTGGGTTCTCAGGTTGCTTGGAACACACAAATGTCATCTGGCACCAAGTACAGACGGCCAAGAAGGAGAAGAAAGACCTGCATGTGGTGTTTTTAGATCTTGCCAATGCCTTCGGGTCAGTGCCTCATGAGATCTTGTGGACAGCGTTCAACTTCTTTCAAGTGCCAGAGGGCATCACAAGTCTAGTCAAAGCCTACTTCCAGGATCTCCAATTCTGTGTTACAGCACAGGATAGTACAACTGCCTGGCAGCACCTTGAGATAGGCATTATGGCGGGCTGCACCATCTCGCCACTGGTGTTTACAATGGCAATGGAGCTACTTATTCGTGCATCACGATGGGTGGTTGGAGGAGAACGATTGAGAGCGGGCTCCGTCTTCCCCCAATCAGGGCGTACATGGACGACATGACGACAATAACAACAACGGTCGCATGTACCAAACGTCTGCTGGAGAAACTCCGGGGAAACATCAAATGGGCACGAATGGAGATTAAACCCAGCAAATCCCGTAGCATCTCCATTGTCAAAGGTAAGCTCACCAATGCAAGGTTCTATGTGGACGACCAGCCAATCCCAACAAGTTCTGGAGAAGCCTATCAAAAGCCTTGGCCGATGGTATAGCGCAGAACTTAAAGACTCTGAGCAGGTGGAACAACTCAGGCAGGATACAATCAGCGGCCTCAAGCAGATTAACAACACTGCTCTCCCTGGAAAATTGAAGCTATGGTGCTTTAAGTTTGGGCTGCTACCTCGCCTCATGTGGCCAATTTCCATCTATGAGGTCACCTTATCTCATGTCAATCGGCTTGAGAGACTGGTGAATGCCCAAGTGAGGAAGTGGCTTGGACTGCCGAGATGCCTTTCCAGCATAGGCCTGTATGGCAATGGAGCGCTGTCCCTTCCAATCTCAAGCCTGGTGGAGGAGTACAAATGTGCCAAAACAAGGGTGGAAATGACTCTTACAGAATCCCGGGACCCATGCGTCAGAGATGCGGCTCCAAACCTGGCAACAGGGAGGAAATGGAAACCATCTGCAGCAGTAGCAGTGGCAAAGACCACCCTCAGACACCGGGATATAGTGGGACGAGTCCAACATGGCAGAGGGGGTCTTGGCCTGGAAGCAACAACACCCGCTTGGCAAAAGGCTACTCCGTCTGAACGGCGACACATGGTGGTTGAGGAGGTGCGCAACCAGGAGGAGGCAGCCAGGTGTGCCAAGGCAGTCTCCCAAGCCCAGCAAGGACGCTGGATGAGGTGGGAGGGTGTGGAGAGGAGGAAAATCACGTGGAATGAGATGTGGAGCATGGAGGCTAATAGGCTCAGCTTCATCATAAGAGCCACTTATGATGTCCTGACCTCTCCAACCAACCTACATCTCTGGTATGGAGAGGACCCAGCCTGCCTGCAGTGTGCAGCCCCAGCAACCCTCAAACACATCCTGGTGGGTTGCAAGACCAGCCTGACTCAAGGAAGATACACCTGGCGCCATAACCAAGTGTTGAAGGGCTTGGCTGCCAAACTTGAGGACAAGAGGGTCACCATCAACGCCATGCCTTTCAAAACCCAGACCACCCTCCCACGGAAGACAACATTCGTCCGACAAGGGGAGAAACGGAGAACCAAGCCATCACCTCCAAACTCAGGCCCACTGGACACAGCCCGGGATTGGGAAATGCGGGTAGACCTCAGCAAGAGGCTCACTTTCCCGCCAGAAATCGCAGCAACCAACCTTCGCCCAGATTTGGTCCTCTGGTCCAAGTCCTGCCGGCGTGTCTTCATTGTGGAGCTGACTGTCCCGTGGGAGGATATCATCGACGAAGCATTCGAAAGAAAAAGGCTGCGTTATGCTAACCTAGCAGCTGATGCTGAGGCGCGGGGATGGAACGTAAAGGTGTGGCCAGTGGAGGTTGGCTGCCGAGGCTTTGTAGCCAGGTCCACCACACGGCTCCTGAAGGAAGTTGGGATCAGAGGACAGGCCCAGCGGAAGGCAATAAAAGAACTTGCCAAAGCAGCCGAACGGAGCAGTCACTGGCTGTGGCTGAAACGGAGGGATGCAACATGGGCTGTTTGATGACCACGGGGTGCCACCATATGACACACACCCAGGTCTGATCAGCCTGTGGCAGGCCAACCTTGGAAGAGGGTGTATTGTGTTAAGAGGCCGAAACACCTGATGAAGACAAGGCACACAACTGATGACGTGTAGATTTGGTGGTGCCCCGCGATCCTGTCCAAACTCCACCCAACAGTCATGTCCGATAGGAGTTATCGTGCTGATATAATTTAGGGATATTAACAGCTAGTCCTATTAAGAATCCTACCTTCTGATTTTTTAAGGCAAGCTATTGAAAACGTCAGAAAATTGGAGAAAGGAGTCTATGTAGTTGATTTGAGCGACTCATTTCATTATTGGACTCACCAAACCACTTACAGTGTTTCAGGTACAAAATGACTGTTTCTCGCTGAGAAACTGCCAAAAAGCGGATTTCTGTCATAACATTGATTTACCTTTTGATTTTTTAAGGCAAGCTATGGAAAACGTCAGAAAATTGGAGAAAGGAGTCTATGTAGTTGATTTGAGGGACTCATTTCATTATTGGACTCACCAAACCACTTACAGTGTTTCAGGTACAAAATGACCGTTTCTCGCTGAGAAAATGCCAAAAAGCAGATTTCTGTAATAACATTGTTTTACCTTCTGATTTTTTAAGGCAAGCTATTGAAAACGTCAGAAAATTGGAGAAAGGAGTCTATGTAGTTGATTTGAGAGACTCATTTCATTATTGGACTCACCAAACCACTTACAGTGTTTCAGGTACAAAATGACTGTTTCTCGCTGAGAAAATGCCAAAAAGCGGATTTCTGTCATAACATTGATTTACCTTCTGATTTTTCAAGGCAAGCTATTGAAAATGTTAGAAAATTGGAGAAAGGTGTCTATGTAGTTGATTTGAGAGACTCATTTCATTATTGGACTCACCAAACCACTTACAGTGTTTCAGGTACAAAATGACTGTTTCTCGCTGAGAAAATGCCAAAAAGCGGATTTCTGTCATAACATTGATTTACCTTCTGATTTTTCAAGGCAAGCTATTGAAAACGTCAGAAAATTGGAGAAAGGAGTCTAAGTAGTTGATTTGAGAGACTTATTTCATTATTGGACTCACCAAACCACTTACAGTGTTTCAGGTACAAAATGACTGTTTCTCGCTGAGAAAATGCCAAAAAGCGGATTTCTGTAATAACATTGTTTTACCTTCTGAATTTTTAAGGCAACCTATTGAAAACGTCAGAAAATTGGAGAAAGGAGTCTATGTAGTTGATTTGAGGGAATCATTTCATTATTGGACTCACCAAACCACTTACAGTGTTTTAGGTACAAAATGACTGTTTCTCGCTGAGAAACTGCCAAAAAGCGGATTTCTGTCATAACATTGATTTACCTTCTGATTTTTTAAGGCAAGCTATTGAAAACGTTAGAAAATTGGAGAAAGGTGTCTATGTAGTTGATTTGAGCGACTCATTTCATTATTGGACTCACCAAACCACTTACTGTGTTTCAGGTACAAAATGACCGTTTCTCGCTGAGAAAATGCCAAAAAGCGGATTTCTGTAATAACATTGTTTTACCTTCTGATTTTTTAAGGCAAGCTATTGAAAACGTCAGAAAATTGGAGAAAGCAGTCTATGTAGTTGATTTGAGGGACTCATTTCATTATTGGACTCACCAAAAAACTTACAGTGTTTCAGGTACAAAATGATTGTTTCTCGCTGAGAAAATGCCAAAAAGCGGATTTCTGTCATAACATTGATTTACCTTCTGATTTTTCAAGGCAAGCTATTGAAAACGTCAGAAAATTGGAGAAAGGTGTCTATGTAGTTGATTTGAGAGACTCATTTCATTATTGGACTCACCAAACCACTTACAGTGTTTCAGGTACAAAATGACTGTTTCTCGCTGAGAAAATGCCAAAAAGCGGATTTCTGTCATAACATTGATTTACCTTCTGATTTTTCAAGGCAAGCTATTGAAAACGTCAGAAAATTGGAGAAAGGAGTCTAAGTAGTTGATTTGAGAGACTCATTTCATTATTGGACTCACCAAACCACTTACAGTGTTTCAGGTACAAAATGACTGTTTCTCGCTGAGAAAATGCCAAAAAGCGGATTTCTGTCATAACATTGATTTACCTTCTGATTTTTTAAGGCAAGCTATTGAAAACGTTAGAAAATTGGAGAAAGGTGTCTATGTAGTTGATTTGAGCGACTCATTTCATTATTGGACTCACCAAACCACTTACAGTGTTTCAGGTACAAAATGACTGTTTCTCGCTGAGAAAATGCCAAAAAGCGGATTTCTGTCATAAAATTGATTTACCTTCTGATTTTTCAAGGCAAGCTATTGAAAATGTTAGAAAATTGGAGAAAGGTGTCTATGTAGTTGATTTGAGAGACTCATTTCATTATTGGACTCACCAAACCACTTACAGTGTTTCAGGTACAAAATGACTGTTTCTCGCTGAGAAAATGCCAAAAAGCGGATTTCTGTCATAACATTGATTTACCTTCTGATTTTTCAAGGCAAGCTATTGAAAACGTCAGAAAATTGGAGAAAGGAGTCTAAGTAGTTGATTTGAGAGACTCATTTCATTATTGGACTCACCAAACCACTTACAGTGTTTCAGGTACAAAATGACTGTTTCTCGCCTAGAAAATGCCAAAAAGCGGATTTCTGTAATAACATTGTTTTACCTTCTGAATTTTTAAGGCAACCTATTGAAAACGTCAGAAAATTGGAGAAAGGAGTCTATGTAGTTGATTTGAGGGACTCATTTCATTATTGGACTCACCAAACCACTTACAGTGTTTCAGGTACAAAATGACTGTTTCTCGCTGAGAAAATGCCAAAAAGCGGATTTCTGTCATAACATTGATTTACCTTCTGATTTTTTAAGGCAAGCTATTGAAAACGTTAGAAAATTGGAGAAAGGTGTCTATGTAGTTGATTTGAGCGACTCATTTCATTATTGGACTCACCAAACCACTTACAGTGTTTCAGGTACAAAATGACTGTTTCTCGCTGAGAAAATGCCAAAAAGCGGATTTCTGTCATAACATTGATTTACCTTCTGATTTTTCAAGGCAAGCTATTGAAAATGTTAGAAAATTGGAGAAAGGTGTCTATGTAGTTGATTTGAGAGACTCATTTCATTATTGGACTCACCAAACCACTTACAGTGTTTCAGGTACAAAATGACTGTTTCTCGCTGAGAAAATGCCAAAAAGCGGATTTCTGTCATAACATTGATTTACCTTCTGATTTTTTAAGGCAAGCTATTGAAAACGTTAGAAAATTGGAGAAAGGTGTCTATGTAGTTGATTTGAGCGACTCATTTCATTATTGGACTCACCAAACCACTTACAGTGTTTCAGGTACAAAATGACTGTTTCTCGCTGAGAAAATGCCAAAAAGCGGATTTCTGTCATAACATTGATTTACCTTCTGATTTTTCAAGGCAAGCTATTGAAAATGTTAGAAAATTGGAGAAAGGTGTCTATGTAGTTGATTTGAGAGACTCATTTCATTATTGGACTCACCAAACCACTTACAGTGTTTCAGGTACAAAATGACTGTTTCTCGCTGAGAAAATGCCAAAAAGCGGATTTCTGTCATAACATTGATTTACCTTCTGATTTTTTAAGGCAAGCTATTGAAAACGTTAGAAAATTGGAGAAAGGTGTCTATGTAGTTGATTTGAGCGACTCATTTCATTATTGGACTCACCAAACCACTTACAGTGTTTCAGGTACAAAATGACTGTTTCTCGCCTAGAAAATGCCAAAAAGCGGATTTCTGTAATAACATTGTTTTACCTTCTGAATTTTTAAGGCAACCTATTGAAAACGTCAGAAAATTGGAGAAAGGAGTCTAAGTAGTTGATTTGAGAGACTCATTTCATTATTGGACTCACCAAACCACTTACAGTGTTTCAGGTACAAAATGACTGTTTCTCGCCTAGAAAATGCCAAAAAGCGGATTTCTGTAATAACATTGTTTTACCTTCTGAATTTTTAAGGCAACCTATTGAAAACGTCAGAAAATTGGAGAAAGGAGTCTATGTAGTTGATTTGAGGGACTCATTTCATTATTGGACTCACCAAACCACTTACAGTGTTTCAGGTACAAAATGACTGTTTCTCGCTGAGAAAATGCCAAAAAGCGGATTTCTGTCATAACATTGATTTACCTTCTGATTTTTTAAGGCAAGCTATTGAAAACGTTAGAAAATTGGAGAAAGGTGTCTATGTAGTTGATTTGAGCGACTCATTTCATTATTGGACTCACCAAACCACTTACAGTGTTTCAGGTACAAAATGACTGTTTCTCGCTGAGAAAATGCCAAAAAGCGGATTTCTGTCATAACATTGATTTACCTTCTGATTTTTCAAGGCAAGCTATTGAAAATGTTAGAAAATTGGAGAAAGGTGTCTATGTAGTTGATTTGAGAGACTCATTTCATTGTTGGACTCACCAAACCACTTACAGTGTTTCAGGTACAAAATGACTGTTTCTCGCTGAGAAAATGCCAAAAAGCGGATTTCTGTCATAACATTGATTTACCTTCTGCTTTTTCAAGGCAAGCTATTGAAAATGTTAGAAAATTGGAGAAAGGTGTCTATGTAGTTGATTTGAGAGACTCATTTCATTATTGGACTCACCAAACCACTTACAGTGTTTCAGGTACAAAATGACTGTTTCTCGCTGAGAAAATGCCAAAAAGCGGATTTCTGTAATAACATTGTTTTACCTTCTGATTTTTTAAGGCAAGCTATTGAAAATGTTAGAAAATTGGAAAAAGGAGTCTATGTAGTTGATTTGAGAGACTCATTTCATTATTGGACTCACCAAACCACTTACAGTGTTTCAGGTACAAAATGACTGTTTCTCGCTGAGAAAATGCCAAAAAGCGGATTTCTGTCATAACATTGATTTACCTTCTGATTTTTCAAGGCAAGCTATTGAAAATGTTAGAAAATTGGAGAAAGGTGTCTATGTAGTTGATTTGAGGGACTCATTTCATTATTGGACTCACCAAAAAACTTACAGTGTTTCAGGTACAAAATGATTGTTTCTCGCTGAGAAAATGCCAAAAAGCGGATTTCTGTCATAACATTGATTTACCTTCTGATTTTTCAAGGCAAGCTATTGAAAACGTCAGAAAATTGGAGAAAGGTGTCTATGTAGTTGATTTGAGAGACTCATTTCATTATTGGACTCACCAAACCACTTACAGTGTTTCAGGTACAAAATGACTGTTTCTCGCTGAGAAAATGCCAAAAAGCGGATTTCTGTCATAACATTGATTTACCTTTTGATTTTTCAAGGTAAGCTATTGAAAATGTTAGAAAATTGGAGAAAGGTGTCTATGTAGTTGATTTGAGAGACTCATTTCATTATTGGACTCACCAAACCACTTACAGTGTTTCAGGTACAAAATGACTGTTTCTCGCTGAGAAAATGCCAAAAAGCGGATTTCTGTCATAACATTGATTTACCTTCTGATTTTTCAAGGCAAGCTATTGAAAATGTTAGAAAATTGGAGAAAGGTGTCTATGTAGTTGATTTGAGAGACTCATTTCATTATTGGACTCACCAAACCACTTACAGTGTTTCAGGTACAAAATGACTGTTTCTCGCTGAGAAAATGCCAAAAAGCGGATTTCTGTCATAACATTGATTTACCTTCTGATTTTTCAAGGCTAGCTATTGAAAACGTCAGAAAATTGGAGAAAGGAGTCTACGTAGTTGATTTGAGAGACTCATTTCATTATTGGACTCACCAAACCACTTACAGTGTTTCAGGTACAAAATGACTGTTTCTCGCCTAGAAAATGCCAAAAAGCGGATTTCTGTAATAACATTGTTTTACCTTCTGAATTTTTAAGGCAACCTATTGAAAACGTCAGAAAATTGGAGAAAGGAGTCTATGTAGTTGATTTGAGGGACTCATTTCATTATTGGACTCACCAAACCACTTACAGTGTTTCAGGTACAAAATGACTGTTTCTCGCCTAGAAAATGCCAAAAAGCGGATTTCTGTAATAACATTGTTTTACCTTCTGAATTTTTAAGGCAACCTATTGAAAACGTCAGAAAATTGGAGAAAGGAGTCTATGTAGTTGATTTGAGGGACTCATTTCATTATTGGACTCACCAAACCACTTACAGTGTTTCAGGTACAAAATGACTGTTTCTCGCTGAGAAAATGCCAAAAAGCGGATTTCTGTCATAACATTGATTTACCTTCTGATTTTTTAAGGCAAGCTATTGAAAACGTTAGAAAATTGGAGAAAGGTGTCTATGTAGTTGATTTGAGCGACTCATTTCATTATTGGACTCACCAAACCACTTACAGTGTTTCAGGTACAAAATGACTGTTTCTCGCTGAGAAAATGCCAAAAAGCGGATTTCTGTCATAACATTGATTTACCTTCTGATTTTTCAAGGCAAGCTATTGAAAATGTTAGAAAATTGGAGAAAGGTGTCTATGTAAGTTGATTTGAGAGACTCATTTCATTATTGGACTCACCAAACCACTTACAGTGCTTCAGGTACAAAATGACTGTTTCTCGCTGAGAAAATGCCAAAAAGCGGATTTCTGTCATAACATTGATTTACCTTCTGATTTTTCAAGGCAAGCTATTGAAAACGTCAGAAAATTGGAGAAAGGAGTCTAAGTAGTTGATTTGAGAGACTCATTTCATTATTGGACTCACCAAACCACTTACAGTGTTTCAGGTACAAAATGACTGTTACTCGCCTAGAAAATGCCAAAAAGCGGATTTCTGTAATAACATTGTTTTACCTTCTGAATTTTTAAGGCAACCTATTGAAAACGTCAGAAAATTGGAGAAAGGAGTCTACGTAGTTGATTTGAGGGACTCATTTCATTATTGGACTCACCAAACCACTTACAGTGTTTCAGGTACAAAATGACTGTTTCTCGCTGAGAAAATGCCAAAAAGCGGATTTCTGTCATAACATTGATTTACCTTCTGATTTTTTAAGGCAAGCTATTGAAAACGTTAGAAAATTGGAGAAAGGTGTCTATGTAGTTGATTTGAGCGACTCATTTCATTATTGGACTCACCAAACCACTTACAGTGTTTCAGGTACAAAATGACCGTTTCTCGCTGAGAAAATGCCAAAAAGCGGATTTCTGTCATAACATTGATTTACCTTCTGATTTTTCAAGGCAAGCTATTGAAAATGTTAGAAAATTGGAGAAAGGTGTCTATGTAGTTGATTTGAGAGACTCATTTCATTATTGGACTCACCAAACCACTTACAGTGTTTCAGGTACAAAATGACTGTTTCTCGCTGAGAAAATGCCAAAAAGCGGATTTCTGTCATAACATTGATTTACCTTCGGATTTTTCAAGGCAAGCTATTGAAAACGTCAGAAAATTGGAGAAAGGAGTCTACGTAGTTGATTTGAGAGACTCATTTCATTATTGGACTCACCAAACCACTTACAGTGTTTCAGGTACAAAATGACTGTTTCTCGCCTAGAAAATGCCAAAAAGCGGATTTCTGTAATAACATTGTTTTACCTTCTGAATTTTTAAGGCAACCTATTGAAAACGTCAGAAAATTGGAGAAAGGAGTCTATGTAGTTGATTTGAGGGACTCATTTCATTATTGGACTCACCAAACCACTTACAGTGTTTCAGGTACAAAATGACTGTTTCTCGCTGAGAAAATGCCAAAAAGCGGATTTCTGTCATAACATTGATTTACCTTCTGATTTTTTAAGGCAAGCTATTGAAAACGTTAGAAAATTGGAGAAAGGTGTCTATGTAGTTGATTTGAGCGACTCATTTCATTATTGGACTCACCAAACCACTTACAGTGTTTCAGGTACAAAATGACTGTTTCTCGCTGAGAAAATGCCAAAAAGCGGATTTCTGTCATAACATTGATTTACCTTCTGATTTTTCAAGGCAAGCTATTGAAAATGTTAGAAAATTGGAGAAAGGTGTCTATGTAGTTGATTTGAGAGACTCATTTCATTATTGGACTCACCAAACCACTTACAGTGTTTCAGGTACAAAATGACTGTTTCTCGCTGAGAAAATGCCAAAAAGCGGATTTCTGTCATAACATTGATTTACCTTCTGATTTTTTAAGGCAAGCTATTGAAAACGTTAGAAAATTGGAGAAAGGTGTCTATGTAGTTGATTTGAGCGACTCATTTCATTATTGGACTCACCAAACCACTTACAGTGTTTCAGGTACAAAATGACTGTTTCTCGCTGAGAAACTGCCAAAAAGCGGATTTCTGTAATAACATTGTTTCAAGTGTCTGAGAGAGCTTAGCAAGGGGCCTCGCATTGACCATTACTTCCTTAGAGGTAGGGCAAATCAGTCGAGTGAAGCCCAGTGGCAGGATATTCACCACAGTCCACAGGGTATCAGAACCCTAGACGAAGCTCAATCAAGCACAGATCCATTTATGAACATCAGCCCAGAGCCCATCCAGCCACAGACAGCAGTAGAGCGGAGGCTGACTGGACGAAAACCTCAAATCTTGTGGCCTAAATCCTGTCAGAAAAAGGAGTGGGAAACCACAGACACAGACCTCGTCCACCTTTTAGAAGGTCTGAAAGGGGGTGTGGAGAAAAAACTGGACAAGATCGGAGAGACCATTTATAGCTATGGAGCAGAGAGATTTGGTGTGAAACGTGAGAACTTGCAGACACAGAAGGAACCATCTGCTCATCTCAAGTCCAGGAGACAACAAGAGATTCAGAGACTCGTGAAAGAAAGGAGGTGCCTGAGGAAACAATGGAAGGAGGCCACGGAAGTGGAAAGGAAAGGCCTTGGGGCACTACAGGGCGACATCAAGCAGCGTCTGGCAGCACTGCGAAGAGCAGAATGCCTGAGAAGGCAACATAAGAAGAGAGAGCGAACGAGAACTGCCTTCTACAGAGATCCCTATAAATTTGTTAAGGACCTCTTTGTCAGGGAGAAATCTGGGACCCTCAAAGTACCCATAAGAGAACTGGAAGAACATCTTCGGAAGACCTACTCCGACAAACAGAGGCATGTGCCAGCCAGCATTCCGGAGGATATGCCACCCATCCAACCACCTGAGCACCAGATGGAAACAAGGCCCCCCACATGGAGCGAAGTTGAGAGCACAGTAAAACGGGCAAGAACAGCTTCAGCCCCGGGGCCCAACGGCATTCCATACAGGGTGTATAAGAACACGCCAGGCGTCTTGAAATACCTCTGGAAGCTTATGAAAGTGGCATGGGAAAAAGGAATGATACCAAAGGCATGGCGACGGGCAGGAGGGATCCTGATTCCCAAAGAGAAGAATTCCTCAACCATCGAGCAGTTTCGCCAGATCAGCCTTCTCAATGTGGAAGGAAAGATTTTCTTCAGTGTCGTGGCCTGTAGGCTCTCAGCATTCCTGCTGGCGAACAACTTTGTTGACACCTCAGTGCAAAAGGCAGGGATAATTGGGTTCTCAGGTTGCTTGGAACACACAAATGTCATCTGGCACCAAGTACAGACGGCCAAGAAGGAGAAGAAAGACCTGCATGTGGTGTTTTTAGATCTTGCCAATGCCTTCGGGTCAGTGCCTCATGAGATCTTGTGGACAGCGTTCAACTTCTTTCAAGTGCCAGAGGGCATCACAAGTCTAGTCAAAGCCTACTTCCAGGATCTCCAATTCTGTGTTACAGCACAGGATAGTACAACTGCCTGGCAGCACCTTGAGATAGGCATTATGGCGGGCTGCACCATCTCGCCACTGGTGTTTACAATGGCAATGGAGCTACTTATTCGTGCATCACGATGGGTGGTTGGAGGAGAACGATTGAGAGCGGGCTCCGTCTTCCCCCAATCAGGGCGTACATGGACGACATGACGACAATAACAACAACGGTCGCATGTACCAAACGTCTGCTGGAGAAACTCCGGGGAAACATCAAATGGGCACGAATGGAGATTAAACCCAGCAAATCCCGTAGCATCTCCATTGTCAAAGGTAAGCTCACCAATGCAAGGTTCTATGTGGACGACCAGCCAATCCCAACAAGTTCTGGAGAAGCCTATCAAAAGCCTTGGCCGATGGTATAGCGCAGAACTTAAAGACTCTGAGCAGGTGGAACAACTCAGGCAGGATACAATCAGCGGCCTCAAGCAGATTAACAACACTGCTCTCCCTGGAAAATTGAAGCTATGGTGCTTTAAGTTTGGGCTGCTACCTCGCCTCATGTGGCCAATTTCCATCTATGAGGTCACCTTATCTCATGTCAATCGGCTTGAGAGACTGGTGAATGCCCAAGTGAGGAAGTGGCTTGGACTGCCGAGATGCCTTTCCAGCATAGGCCTGTATGGCAATGGAGCGCTGTCCCTTCCAATCTCAAGCCTGGTGGAGGAGTACAAATGTGCCAAAACAAGGGTGGAAATGACTCTTACAGAATCCCGGGACCCATGCGTCAGAGATGCGGCTCCAAACCTGGCAACAGGGAGGAAATGGAAACCATCTGCAGCAGTAGCAGTGGCAAAGACCACCCTCAGACACCGGGATATAGTGGGACGAGTCCAACATGGCAGAGGGGGTCTTGGCCTGGAAGCAACAACACCCGCTTGGCAAAAGGCTACTCCGTCTGAACGGCGACACATGGTGGTTGAGGAGGTGCGCAACCAGGAGGAGGCAGCCAGGTGTGCCAAGGCAGTCTCCCAAGCCCAGCAAGGACGCTGGATGAGGTGGGAGGGTGTGGAGAGGAGGAAAATCACGTGGAATGAGATGTGGAGCATGGAGGCTAATAGGCTCAGCTTCATCATCAGAGCCACTTATGATGTCCTGACCTCTCCAACCAACCTACATCTCTGGTATGGAGAGGACCCAGCCTGCCTGCAGTGTGCAGCCCCAGCAACCCTCAAACACATCCTGGTGGGTTGCAAGACCAGCCTGACTCAAGGAAGATACACCTGGCGCCATAACCAAGTGTTGAAGGGCTTGGCTGCCAAACTTGAGGACAAGAGGGTCACCATCAACGCCATGCCTTTCAAAACCCAGACCACCCTCCCACGGAAGACAACATTCGTCCGACAAGGGGAGAAACGGAGAACCAAGCCATCACCTCCAAACTCAGGCCCACTGGACACAGCCCGGGATTGGGAAATGCGGGTAGACCTCAGCAAGAGGCTCACTTTCCCGCCAGAAATCGCAGCAACCAACCTTCGCCCAGATTTGGTCCTCTGGTCCAAGTCCTGCCGGCGTGTCTTCATTGTGGAGCTGACTGTCCCGTGGGAGGATATCATCGACGAAGCATTCGAAAGAAAAAGGCTGCGTTATGCTAACCTAGCAGCTGATGCTGAGGCGCGGGGATGGAACGTAAAGGTGTGGCCAGTGGAGGTTGGCTGCCGAGGCTTTGTAGCCAGGTCCACCACACGGCTCCTGAAGGAAGTTGGGATCAGAGGACAGGCCCAGCGGAAGGCAATAAAAGAACTTGCCAAAGCAGCCGAACGGAGCAGTCACTGGCTGTGGCTGAAACGGAGGGATGCAACATGGGCTGTTTGATGACCACGGGGTGCCACCATATGACACACACCCAGGTCTGATCAGCCTGTGGCAGGCCAACCTTGGAAGAGGGTGTATTGTGTTAAGAGGCCGAAACACCTGATGAAGACAAGGCACACAACTGATGACGTGTAGATTTGGTGGTGCCCCGCGATCCTGTCCAAACTCCACCCAACAGTCATGTCCGATAGGAGATATCGTGCTGATATAATTTAGGGATATTAACAGCTAGTCCTATTAAGAATCCTACCTTCTGATTTTTTAAGGCAAGCTATTGAAAACGTCAGAAAATTGGAGAAAGGAGTCTATGTAGTTGATTTGAGCGACTCATTTCATTATTGGACTCACCAAACCACTTACAGTGTTTCAGGTACAAAATGACTGTTTCTCGCTGAGAAACTGCCAAAAAGCGGATTTCTGTCATAACATTGATTTACCTTCTGATTTTTTAAGGCAAGCTATGGAAAACGTCAGAAAATTGGAGAAAGGAGTCTATGTAGTTGATTTGAGGGACTCATTTCATTATTGGACTCACCAAACCACTTACAGTGTTTCAGGTACAAAATGACCGTTTCTCGCTGAGAAAATGCCAAAAAGCGGATTTCTGTAATAACCTTGTTTTACCTTCTGATTTTTTAAGGCAAGCTATTGAAAACGTCAGAAAATTGGAGAAAGGAGTCTATGTAGTTGATTTGAGGGACTCATTTCATTATTGGACTCACCAAACCACTTACAGTGTTTCAGGTACAAAATGACTGTTTCTCGCTGAGAAAATGCCAAAAAGCGGATTTCTGTAATAACATTGTTTTACCTTCTGATTTTTTAAGGCAAGCTATTGAAAATGTTAGAAAATTGGAAAAAGGAGTCTATGTAGTTGATTTGAGAGACTCATTTCATTATTGGACTCACCAAACCACTTACAGTGTTTCAGGTACAAAATGACTGTTTCTCGCTGAGAAAATGCCAAAAAGCGGATTTCTGTCATAACATTGATTTACCTTCTGATTTTTCAAGGCAAGCTATTGAAAACGTCAGAAAATTGGAGAAAGGAGTCTAAGTAGTTGATTTGAGCGACTCATTTCATTATTGGACTCACCAAACCACTTACAGTGTTTCAGGTACAAAATGACTGTTTCTCGCTGAGAAAATGCCAAAAAGCGGATTTCTGTCATAACATTGATTTACCTTCTGATTTTTCAAGGCAAGCTATTGAAAATGTTAGAAAATTGGAGAAAGGTGTCTATGTAGTTGATTTGAGAGACTCATTTCATTATTGAACTCACCAAACCACTTACAGTGTTTCAGGTACAAAATGACTGTTTCTCGCTGAGAAAATGCCAAAAAGCGGATTTCTGTCATAACATTGATTTACCTTCTGATTTTTCAAGGCAAGCTATTGAAAACGTCAGAAAATTGGAGAAAGGAGTCTAAGTAGTTGATTTGAGAGACTCATTTCATTATTGGACTCACCAAACCACTTACAGTGTTTCAGGTACAAAATGACTGTTTCTCGCCTAGAAAATGCCAAAAAGCGGATTTCTGTAATAACATTGTTTTACCTTCTGAATTTTTAAGGCAACCTATTGAAAACGTCAGAAAATTGGAGAAAGGAGTCTATGTAGTTGATTTGAGGGACTCATTTCATTATTGGACTCACCAAACCACTTACAGTGTTTCAGGTACAAAATGACTGTTTCTCGCTGAGAAAATGCCAAAAAGCGGATTTCTGTCATAACATTGATTTACCTTCTGATTTTTCAAGGCAAGCTATTGAAAATGTTAGAAAATTGGAGAAAGGTGTCTATGTAGTTGATTTGAGCGACTCATTTCATTATTGGACTCACCAAACCACTTACAGTGTTTCAGGTACAAAATGACTGTTTCTCGCTGAGAAACTGCCAAAAAGCGGATTTCTGTAATAACATTGTTTCAAGTGTCTGAGAGAGCTTAGCAAGGGGCCTCGCATTGACCATTACTTCCTTAGAGGTAGGGCAAATCAGTCGAGTGAAGCCCAGTGGCAGGATATTCACCACAGTCCACAGGGTATCAGAACCCTAGACGAAGCTCAATCAAGCACAGATCCATTTATGAACATCAGCCCAGAGCCCATCCAGCCACAGACAGCAGTAGAGCGGAGGCTGACTGGACGAAAACCTCAAATCTTGTGGCCTAAATCCTGTCAGAAAAAGGAGTGGGAAACCACAGACACAGACCTCGTCCACCTTTTAGAAGGTCTGAAAGGGGGTGTGGAGAAAAAACTGGACAAGATCGGAGAGACCATTTATAGCTATGGAGCAGAGAGATTTGGTGTGAAACGTGAGAACTTGCAGACACAGAAGGAACCATCTGCTCATCTCAAGTCCAGGAGACAACAAGAGATTCAGAGACTCGTGAAAGAAAGGAGGTGCCTGAGGAAACAATGGAAGGAGGCCACGGAAGTGGAAAGGAAAGGCCTTGGGGCACTACAGGGCGACATCAAGCAGCGTCTGGCAGCACTGCGAAGAGCAGAATGCCTGAGAAGGCAACATAAGAAGAGAGAGCGAACGAGAACTGCCTTCTACAGAGATCCCTATAAATTTGTTAAGGACCTCTTTGTCAGGGAGAAATCTGGGACCCTCAAAGTACCCATAAGAGAACTGGAAGAACATCTTCGGAAGACCTACTCCGACAAACAGAGGCATGTGCCAGCCAGCATTCCGGAGGATATGCCACCCATCCAACCACCTGAGCACCAGATGGAAACAAGGCCCCCCACATGGAGCGAAGTTGAGAGCACAGTAAAACGGGCAAGAACAGCTTCAGCCCCGGGGCCCAACGGCATTCCATACAGGGTGTATAAGAACACGCCAGGCGTCTTGAAATACCTCTGGAAGCTTATGAAAGTGGCATGGGAAAAAGGAATGATACCAAAGGCATGGCGACGGGCAGGAGGGATCCTGATTCCCAAAGAGAAGAATTCCTCAACCATCGAGCAGTTTCGCCAGATCAGCCTTCTCAATGTGGAAGGAAAGATTTTCTTCAGTGTCGTGGCCTGTAGGCTCTCAGCATTCCTGCTGGCGAACAACTTTGTTGACACCTCAGTGCAAAAGGCAGGGATAATTGGGTTCTCAGGTTGCTTGGAACACACAAATGTCATCTGGCACCAAGTACAGACGGCCAAGAAGGAGAAGAAAGACCTGCATGTGGTGTTTTTAGATCTTGCCAATGCCTTCGGGTCAGTGCCTCATGAGATCTTGTGGACAGCGTTCAACTTCTTTCAAGTGCCAGAGGGCATCACAAGTCTAGTCAAAGCCTACTTCCAGGATCTCCAATTCTGTGTTACAGCACAGGATAGTACAACTGCCTGGCAGCACCTTGAGATAGGCATTATGGCGGGCTGCACCATCTCGCCACTGGTGTTTACAATGGCAATGGAGCTACTTATTCGTGCATCACGATGGGTGGTTGGAGGAGAACGATTGAGAGCGGGCTCCGTCTTCCCCCAATCAGGGCGTACATGGACGACATGACGACAATAACAACAACGGTCGCATGTACCAAACGTCTGCTGGAGAAACTCCGGGGAAACATCAAATGGGCACGAATGGAGATTAAACCCAGCAAATCCCGTAGCATCTCCATTGTCAAAGGTAAGCTCACCAATGCAAGGTTCTATGTGGACGACCAGCCAATCCCAACAAGTTCTGGAGAAGCCTATCAAAAGCCTTGGCCGATGGTATAGCGCAGAACTTAAAGACTCTGAGCAGGTGGAACAACTCAGGCAGGATACAATCAGCGGCCTCAAGCAGATTAACAACACTGCTCTCCCTGGAAAATTGAAGCTATGGTGCTTTAAGTTTGGGCTGCTACCTCGCCTCATGTGGCCAATTTCCATCTATGAGGTCACCTTATCTCATGTCAATCGGCTTGAGAGACTGGTGAATGCCCAAGTGAGGAAGTGGCTTGGACTGCCGAGATGCCTTTCCAGCATAGGCCTGTATGGCAATGGAGCGCTGTCCCTTCCAATCTCAAGCCTGGTGGAGGAGTACAAATGTGCCAAAACAAGGGTGGAAATGACTCTTACAGAATCCCGGGACCCATGCGTCAGAGATGCGGCTCCAAACCTGGCAACAGGGAGGAAATGGAAACCATCTGCAGCAGTAGCAGTGGCAAAGACCACCCTCAGACACCGGGATATAGTGGGACGAGTCCAACATGGCAGAGGGGGTCTTGGCCTGGAAGCAACAACACCCGCTTGGCAAAAGGCTACTCCGTCTGAACGGCGACACATGGTGGTTGAGGAGGTGCGCAACCAGGAGGAGGCAGCCAGGTGTGCCAAGGCAGTCTCCCAAGCCCAGCAAGGACGCTGGATGAGGTGGGAGGGTGTGGAGAGGAGGAAAATCACGTGGAATGAGATGTGGAGCATGGAGGCTAATAGGCTCAGCTTCATCATCAGAGCCACTTATGATGTCCTGACCTCTCCAACCAACCTACATCTCTGGTATGGAGAGGACCCAGCCTGCCTGCAGTGTGCAGCCCCAGCAACCCTCAAACACATCCTGGTGGGTTGCAAGACCAGCCTGACTCAAGGAAGATACACCTGGCGCCATAACCAAGTGTTGAAGGGCTTGGCTGCCAAACTTGAGGACAAGAGGGTCACCATCAACGCCATGCCTTTCAAAACCCAGACCACCCTCCCACGGAAGACAACATTCGTCCGACAAGGGGAGAAACGGAGAACCAAGCCATCACCTCCAAACTCAGGCCCACTGGACACAGCCCGGGATTGGGAAATGCGGGTAGACCTCAGCAAGAGGCTCACTTTCCCGCCAGAAATCGCAGCAACCAACCTTCGCCCAGATTTGGTCCTCTGGTCCAAGTCCTGCCGGCGTGTCTTCATTGTGGAGCTGACTGTCCCGTGGGAGGATATCATCGACGAAGCATTCGAAAGAAAAAGGCTGCGTTATGCTAACCTAGCAGCTGATGCTGAGGCGCGGGGATGGAACGTAAAGGTGTGGCCAGTGGAGGTTGGCTGCCGAGGCTTTGTAGCCAGGTCCACCACACGGCTCCTGAAGGAAGTTGGGATCAGAGGACAGGCCCAGCGGAAGGCAATAAAAGAACTTGCCAAAGCAGCCGAACGGAGCAGTCACTGGCTGTGGCTGAAACGGAGGGATGCAACATGGGCTGTTTGATGACCACGGGGTGCCACCATATGACACACACCCAGGTCTGATCAGCCTGTGGCAGGCCAACCTTGGAAGAGGGTGTATTGTGTTAAGAGGCCGAAACACCTGATGAAGACAAGGCACACAACTGATGACGTGTAGATTTGGTGGTGCCCCGCGATCCTGTCCAAACTCCACCCAACAGTCATGTCCGATAGGAGATATCGTGCTGATATAATTTAGGGATATTAACAGCTAGTCCTATTAAGAATCCTACCTTCTGATTTTTTAAGGCAAGCTATTGAAAACGTCAGAAAATTGGAGAAAGGAGTCTATGTAGTTGATTTGAGCGACTCATTTCATTATTGGACTCACCAAACCACTTACAGTGTTTCAGGTACAAAATGACTGTTTCTCGCTGAGAAACTGCCAAAAAGCGGATTTCTGTCATAACATTGATTTACCTTCTGATTTTTTAAGGCAAGCTATGGAAAACGTCAGAAAATTGGAGAAAGGAGTCTATGTAGTTGATTTGAGGGACTCATTTCATTATTGGACTCACCAAACCACTTACAGTGTTTCAGGTACAAAATGACCGTTTCTCGCTGAGAAAATGCCAAAAAGCGGATTTCTGTAATAACCTTGTTTTACCTTCTGATTTTTTAAGGCAAGCTATTGAAAACGTCAGAAAATTGGAGAAAGGAGTCTATGTAGTTGATTTGAGGGACTCATTTCATTATTGGACTCACCAAACCACTTACAGTGTTTCAGGTACAAAATGACTGTTTCTCGCTGAGAAAATGCCAAAAAGCGGATTTCTGTAATAACATTGTTTTACCTTCTGATTTTTTAAGGCAAGCTATTGAAAATGTTAGAAAATTGGAAAAAGGAGTCTATGTAGTTGATTTGAGAGACTCATTTCATTATTGGACTCACCAAACCACTTACAGTGTTTCAGGTACAAAATGACTGTTTCTCGCTGAGAAAATGCCAAAAAGCGGATTTCTGTCATAACATTGATTTACCTTCTGATTTTTCAAGGCAAGCTATTGAAAACGTCAGAAAATTGGAGAAAGGAGTCTAAGTAGTTGATTTGAGAGACTCATTTCATTATTGGACTCACCAAACCACTTACAGTGTTTCAGGTACAAAATGACTGTTTCTCGCCTAGAAAATGCCAAAAAGCGGATTTCTGTAATAACATTGTTTTACCTTCTGAATTTTTAAGGCAACCTATTGAAAACGTCAGAAAATTGGAGAAAGGAGTCTATGTAGTTGATTTGAGCGACTCATTTCATTATTGGACTCACCAAACCACTTACTGTGTTTCAGGTACAAAATGACCGTTTCTCGCTGAGAAAATGCCAAAAAGCGGATTTCTGTAATAACATTGTTTTACCTTCTGATTTTTTAAGGCAAGCTATTGAAAACGTCAGAAAATTGGAGAAAGGAGTCTATGTAGTTGATTTGAGGGACTCATTTCATTATTGGACTCACCAAACCACTTACAGTGTTTCAGGTACAAAATGACTGTTTCTCGCCTAGAAAATGCCAAAAAGCGGATTTCTGTAATAACATTGTTTTACCTTCTGAATTTTTAAGGCAACCTATTGAAAACGTCAGAAAATTGGAGAAAGGAGTCTATGTAGTTGATTTGAGGGACTCATTTCATTATTGGACTCACCAAACCACTTACAGTGTTTCAGGTACAAAATGACTGTTTCTCGCTGAGAAAATGCCAAAAAGCGGATTTCTGTCATAACATTGATTTACCTTCTGATTTTTCAAGGCAAGTTATTGAAAATGTTAGAAAATTGGAGAAAGGTGTCTATGTAGTTGATTTGAGAGACTCATTTCATTATTGGACTCACCAAACCACTTACAGTGTTTCAGGTACAAAATGACTGTTTCTCGCTGAGAAAATGCCAAAAAGCGGATTTCTGTCATAACATTGATTTACCTTCTGATTTTTTAAGGCAAGCTATTGAAAACGTTAGAAAATTGGAGAAAGGTGTCTATGTAGTTGATTTGAGAGACTCATTTCATTATTGGACTCACCAAACCACTTACAGTGTTTCAGGTACAAAATGACTGTTTCTCGCTGAGAAAATGCCAAAAAGCGGATTTCTGTCATAACATTGATTTACCTTCTGATTTTTCAAGGCAAGCTATTGAAAATGTTAGAAAATTGGAGAAAGGTGTCTATGTAGTTGATTTGAGAGACTCATTTCATTATTGGACTCACCAAACCACTTACAGTGTTTCAGGTACAAAATGACTGTTTCTCGCTGAGAAAATGCCAAAAAGCGGATTTCTGTCATAACATTGATTTACCTTCTGATTTTTCAAGGCAAGCTATTGAAAACGTTAGAAAATTGGAGAAAGGTGTCTATGTAGTTGATTTGAGCGACTCATTTCATTATTGGACTCACCAAACCACTTACAGTGTTTCAGGTACAAAATGACTGTTTCTCGCTGAGAAAATGCCAAAAAGCGGATTTCTGTCATAACATTGATTTACCTTCTGATTTTTCAAGGCAAGCTATTGAAAATGTTAGAAAATTGGAGAAAGGTGTCTATGTAGTTGATTTGAGAGACTCATTTCATTATTGGACTCACCAAACCACTTACAGTGTTTCAGGTACAAAATGACTGTTTCTCGCTGAGAAAATGCCAAAAAGCGGATTTCTGTCATAACATTGATTTACCTTCTGATTTTTTAAGGCAAGCTATTGAAAACGTTAGAAAATTGGAGAAAGGTGTCTATGTAGTTGATTTGAGAGACTCATTTCATTATTGGACTCACCAAACCACTTACAGTGTTTCAGGTACAAAATGACTGTTTCTCGCTGAGAAAATGCCAAAAAGCGGATTTCTGTCATAACATTGATTTACCTTCTGATTTTTCAAGGCAAGCTATTGAAAATGTTAGAAAATTGGAGAAAGGTGTCTATGTAGTTGATTTGAGAGACTCATTTCATTATTGGACTCACCAAACCACTTACAGTGTTTCAGGTACAAAATGACTGTTTCTCGCTGAGAAAATGCCAAAAAGCGGATTTCTGTCATAACATTGATTTACCTTCTGATTTTTCAAGGCAAGCTATTGAAAACGTTAGAAAATTGGAGAAAGGTGTCTATGTAGTTGATTTGAGCGACTCATTTCATTATTGGACTCACCAAACCACTTACAGTGTTTCAGGTACAAAATGACTGTTTCTCGCTGAGAAAATGCCAAAAAGCGGATTTCTGTCATAACATTGATTTACCTTCTGATTTTTCAAGGCAAGCTATTGAAAATGTTAGAAAATTGGAGAAAGGTGTCTATGTAGTTGATTTGAGAGACTCATTTCATTATTGGACTCACCAAACCACTTACAGTGTTTCAGGTACAAAATGACTGTTTCTCGCTGAGAAAATGCCAAAAAGCGGATTTCTGTCATAACATTGATTTACCTTCTGATTTTTTAAGGCAAGCTATTGAAAACGTTAGAAAATTGGAGAAAGGTGTCTATGTAGTTGATTTGAGCGACTCATTTCATTATTGGACTCACCAAACCACTTACAGTGTTTCAGGTACAAAATGACTGTTTCTCGCTGAGAAACTGCCAAAAAGCGGATTTCTGTAATAACATTGTTTCAAGTGTCTGAGAGAGCTTAGCAAGGGGCCTCGCATTGACCATTACTTCCTTAGAGGTAGGGCAAATCAGTCGAGTGAAGCCCAGTGGCAGGATATTCACCACAGTCCACAGGGTATCAGAACCCTAGACGAAGCTCAATCAAGCACAGATCCATTTATGAACATCAGCCCAGAGCCCATCCAGCCACAGACAGCAGTAGAGCGGAGGCTGACTGGACGAAAACCTCAAATCTTGTGGCCTAAATCCTGTCAGAAAAAGGAGTGGGAAACCACAGACACAGACCTCGTCCACCTTTTAGAAGGTCTGAAAGGGGGTGTGGAGAAAAAACTGGACAAGATCGGAGAGACCATTTATAGCTATGGAGCAGAGAGATTTGGTGTGAAACGTGAGAACTTGCAGACACAGAAGGAACCATCTGCTCATCTCAAGTCCAGGAGACAACAAGAGATTCAGAGACTCGTGAAAGAAAGGAGGTGCCTGAGGAAACAATGGAAGGAGGCCACGGAAGTGGAAAGGAAAGGCCTTGGGGCACTACAGGGCGACATCAAGCAGCGTCTGGCAGCACTGCGAAGAGCAGAATGCCTGAGAAGGCAACATAAGAAGAGAGAGCGAACGAGAACTGCCTTCTACAGAGATCCCTATAAATTTGTTAAGGACCTCTTTGTCAGGGAGAAATCTGGGACCCTCAAAGTACCCATATGAGAACTGGAAGAACATCTTCGGAAGACCTACTCCGACAAACAGAGGCATGTGCCAGCCAGCATTCCGGAGGATATGCCACCCATCCAACCACCTGAGCACCAGATGGAAACAAGGCCCCCCACATGGAGCGAAGTTGAGAGCACAGTAAAACGGGCAAGAACAGCTTCAGCCCCGGGGCCCAACGGCATTCCATACAGGGTGTATAAGAACACGCCAGGCGTCTTGAAATACCTCTGGAAGCTTATGAAAGTGGCATGGGAAAAAGGAATGATACCAAAGGCATGGCGACGGGCAGGAGGGATCCTGATTCCCAAAGAGAAGAATTCCTCAACCATCGAGCAGTTTCGCCAGATCAGCCTTCTCAATGTGGAAGGAAAGATTTTCTTCAGTGTCGTGGCCTGTAGGCTCTCAGCATTCCTGCTGGCGAACAACTTTGTTGACACCTCAGTGCAAAAGGCAGGGATAATTGGGTTCTCAGGTTGCTTGGAACACACAAATGTCATCTGGCACCAAGTACAGACGGCCAAGAAGGAGAAGAAAGACCTGCATGTGGTGTTTTTAGATCTTGCCAATGCCTTCGGGTCAGTGCCTCATGAGATCTTGTGGACAGCGTTCAACTTCTTTCAAGTGCCAGAGGGCATCACAAGTCTAGTCAAAGCCTACTTCCAGGATCTCCAATTCTGTGTTACAGCACAGGATAGTACAACTGCCTGGCAGCACCTTGAGATAGGCATTATGGCGGGCTGCACCATCTCGCCACTGGTGTTTACAATGGCAATGGAGCTACTTATTCGTGCATCACGATGGGTGGTTGGAGGAGAACGATTGAGAGCGGGCTCCGTCTTCCCCCAATCAGGGCGTACATGGACGACATGACGACAATAACAACAACGGTCGCATGTACCAAACGTCTGCTGGAGAAACTCCGGGGAAACATCAAATGGGCACGAATGGAGATTAAACCCAGCAAATCCCGTAGCATCTCCATTGTCAAAGGTAAGCTCACCAATGCAAGGTTCTATGTGGACGACCAGCCAATCCCAACAAGTTCTGGAGAAGCCTATCAAAAGCCTTGGCCGATGGTATAGCGCAGAACTTAAAGACTCTGAGCAGGTGGAACAACTCAGGCAGGATACAATCAGCAGCCTCAAGCAGATTAACAACACTGCTCTCCCTGGAAAATTGAAGCTATGGTGCTTTAAGTTTGGGCTGCTACCTCGCCTCATGTGGCCAATTTCCATCTATGAGGTCACCTTATCTCATGTCAATCGGCTTGAGAGACTGGTGAATGCCCAAGTGAGGAAGTGGCTTGGACTGCCGAGATGCCTTTCCAGCATAGGCCTGTATGGCAATGGAGCGCTGTCCCTTCCAATCTCAAGCCTGGTGGAGGAGTACAAATGTGCCAAAACAAGGGTGGAAATGACTCTTACAGAATCCCGGGACCCATGCGTCAGAGATGCGGCTCCAAACCTGGCAACAGGGAGGAAATGGAAACCATCTGCAGCAGTAGCAGTGGCAAAGACCACCCTCAGACACCGGGATATAGTGGGACGAGTCCAACATGGCAGAGGGGGTCTTGGCCTGGAAGCAACAACACCCGCTTGGCAAAAGGCTACTCCGTCTGAACGGCGACACATGGTGGTTGAGGAGGTGCGCAACCAGGAGGAGGCAGCCAGGTGTGCCAAGGCAGTCTCCCAAGCCCAGCAAGGACGCTGGATGAGGTGGGAGGGTGTGGAGAGGAGGAAAATCACGTGGAATGAGATGTGGAGCATGGAGGCTAATAGGCTCAGCTTCATCATCAGAGCCACTTATGATGTCCTGACCTCTCCAACCAACCTACATCTCTGGTATGGAGAGGACCCAGCCTGCCTGCAGTGTGCAGCCCCAGCAACCCTCAAACACATCCTGGTGGGTTGCAAGACCAGCCTGACTCAAGGAAGATACACCTGGCGCCATAACCAAGTGTTGAAGGGCTTGGCTGCCAAACTTGAGGACAAGAGGGTCACCATCAACGCCATGCCTTTCAAAACCCAGACCACCCTCCCACGGAAGACAACATTCGTCCGACAAGGGGAGAAACGGAGAACCAAGCCATCACCTCCAAACTCAGGCCCACTGGACACAGCCCGGGATTGGGAAATGCGGGTAGACCTCAGCAAGAGGCTCACTTTCCCGCCAGAAATCGCAGCAACCAACCTTCGCCCAGATTTGGTCCTCTGGTCCAAGTCCTGCCGGCGTGTCTTCATTGTGGAGCTGACTGTCCCGTGGGAGGATATCATCGACGAAGCATTCGAAAGAAAAAGGCTGCGTTATGCTAACCTAGCAGCTGATGCTGAGGCGCGGGGATGGAACGTAAAGGTGTGGCCAGTGGAGGTTGGCTGCCGAGGCTTTGTAGCCAGGTCCACCACACGGCTCCTGAAGGAAGTTGGGATCAGAGGACAGGCCCAGCGGAAGGCAATAAAAGAACTTGCCAAAGCAGCCGAACGGAGCAGTCACTGGCTGTGGCTGAAACGGAGGGATGCAACATGGGCTGTTTGATGACCACGGGGTGCCACCATATGACACACACCCAGGTCTGATCAGCCTGTGGCAGGCCAACCTTGGAAGAGGGTGTATTGTGTTAAGAGGCCGAAACACCTGATGAAGACAAGGCACACAACTGATGACGTGTAGATTTGGTGGTGCCCCGCGATCCTGTCCAAACTCCACCCAACAGTCATGTCCGATAGGAGTTATCGTGCTGATATAATTTAGGGATATTAACAGCTAGTCCTATTAAGAATCCTACCTTCTGATTTTTTAAGGCAAGCTATTGAAAACGTCAGAAAATTGGAGAAAGGAGTCTATGTAGTTGATTTGAGAGACTCATTTCATTATTGGACTCACCAAACCACTTACAGTGTTTCAGGTACAAAATGACTGTTTCTCGCTGAGAAAATGCCAAAAAGCGGATTTCTGTCATAACATTGATTTACCTTCTGATTTTTCAAGGCAAGCTATTGAAAATGTCAGAAAATTGGAGAAAGATGTCTATGTAGTTGATTTGAGAGACTCATTTCATTATTGGACTCACCAAACCACTTACAGTGTTTCAGGTACAAAATGACTGTTTCTCGCTGAGAAAATGCCAAAAAGCGGATTTCTGTCATAACATTGATTTACCTTCTGATTTTTCAAGGCAAGCTATTGAAAACGTCAGAAAATTGGAGAAAGGAGTCTAAGTAGTTGATTTGAGAGACTCATTTCATTATTGGACTCACCAAACCACTTACAGTGTTTCAGGTACAAAATGACTGTTTCTCGCCTAGAAAATGCCAAAAAGCGGATTTCTGTAATAACATTGTTTTACCTTCTGAATTTTTAAGGCAACCTATTGAAAACGTCAGAAAATTGGAGAAAGGAGTCTATGTAGTTGATTTGAGGGAATCATTTCATTATTGGACTCACCAAACCACTTACAGTGTTTTAGGTACAAAATGACTGTTTCTCGCTGAGAAACTGCCAAAAAGCGGATTTCTGTCATAACATTGATTTGCCTTCTGATTTTTTAAGGCAAGCTATTGAAAACGTTAGAAAATTGGAGAAAGGTGTCTATGTAGTTGATTTGAGCGACTCATTTCATTATTGGACTCACCAAACCACTTACAGTGTTTCAGGTACAAAATGACTGTTTCTCGCTGAGAAAATGCCAAAAAGCGGATTTCTGTCATAACATTGATTTACCTTCTGATTTTTCAAGGCAAGCTATTGAAAACGTCAGAAAATTGGAGAAAGGAGTCTAAGTAGTTGATTTGAGAGACTCATTTCATTATTGGACTCACCAAACCACTTACAGTGTTTCAGGTACAAAATGACTGTTTCTCGCCTAGAAAATGCCAAAAAGCGGATTTCTGTAATAACATTGTTTTACCTTCTGAATTTTTAAGGCAACCTATTGAAAACGTCAGAAAATTGGAGAAAGGGGTCTATGTAGTTGATTTGAGGGACTCATTTCATTATTGGACTCACCAAACCACTTACAGTGTTTCAGGTACAAAATGACTGTTTCTCGCTGAGAAAATGCCAAAAAGCGGATTTCTGTCATAACATTGATTTACCTTCTGATTTTTCAAGGCAAGCTATTGAAAATGTTAGAAAATTGGAGAAAGGTGTCTATGTAGTTGATTTGAGAGACTCATTTCATTATTGGACTCACCAAACCACTTACAGTGTTTCAGGTACAAAATGACTGTTTCTCGCTGAGAAAATGCCAAAAAGCGGATTTCTGTCATAACATTGATTTACCTTCTGATTTTTTAAGGCAAGCTATTGAAAACGTTAGAAAATTGGAGAAAGGTGTCTATGTAGTTGATTTGAGCGACTCATTTCATTATTGGACTCACCAAACCACTTACAGTGTTTCAGGTACAAAATGACTGTTTCTCGCTGAGAAAATGCCAAAAAGCGGATTTCTGTCATAACATTGATTTACCTTCTGATTTTTCAAGGCAAGCTATTGAAAATGTTAGAAAATTGGAGAAAGGTGTCTATGTAGTTGATTTGAGAGACTCATTTCATTATTGGACTCACCAAACCACTTACAGTGTTTCAGGTACAAAATGACTGTTTCTCGCTGAGAAAATGCAAAAAAGCGGATTTCTGTCATAACATTGATTTACCTTCTGATTTTTCAAGGCAAGCTATTGAAAACGTCTGAAAATTGGAGAAAGGAGTCTATGTAGTTGATTTGAGCGACTCATTTCATTATTGGACTCACCAAACCACTTACAGTGTTTCAGGTACAAAATGACTGTTTCTCGCTGAGAAAATGCCAAAAAGCGGATTTCTGTCATAACATTGATTTACCTTCTGATTTTTCAAGGCAAGCTATTGAAAATGTTAGAAAATTGGAGAAAGGTGTCTATGTAGTTGATTTGAGAGACTCATTTCATTATTGGACTCACCAAACCACTTACAGTGTTTCAGGTACAAAATGACTGTTTCTCGCTGAGAAAATGCCAAAAAGCGGATTTCTGTCATAACATTGATTTACCTTCTGATTTTTCAAGGCAAGCTATTGAAAACGTCAGAAAATTGGAGAAAGGAGTCTAAGTAGTTGATTTGAGAGACTCATTTCATTATTGGACTCACCAAACCACTTACAGTGTTTCAGGTACAAAATGACTGTTTCTCGCCTAGAAAATGCCAAAAAGCGGATTTCTGTAATAACATTGTTTTACCTTCTGAATTTTTAAGGCAACCTATTGAAAACGTCAGAAAATTGGAGAAAGGAGTCTATGTAGTTGATTTGAGGGACTCATTTCATTATTGGACTCACCAAACCACTTACAGTGTTTCAGGTACAAAATGACTGTTTCTCGCTGAGAAAATGCCAAAAAGCGGATTTCTGTCATAACATTGATTTACCTTCTGATTTTTCAAGGCAAGCTATTGAAAACGTCAGAAAATTGGAGAAAGGAGTCTAAGTAGTTGATTTGAGAGACTCATTTCATTATTGGACTCACCAAACCACTTACAGTGTTTCAGGTACAAAATGACTGTTTCTCGCCTAGAAAATGCCAAAAAGCGGATTTCTGTAATAACATTGTTTTACCTTCTGAATTTTTAAGGCAACCTATTGAAAACGTCAGAAAATTGGAGAAAGGAGTCTATGTAGTTGATTTGAGGGACTCATTTCATTATTGGACTCACCAAACCACTTACAGTGTTTCAGGTACAAAATGACTGTTTGTCGCTGAGAAAATGCCAAAAAGCGGATTTCTGTCATAACATTGATTTACCTTCTGATTTTTTAAGGCAAGCTATTGAAAACGTTAGAAAATTGGAGAAAGGTGTCTATGTAGTTGATTTGAGCGACTCATTTCATTATTGGACTCACCAAACCACTTACAGTGTTTCAGGTACAAAATGACTGTTTCTCGCTGAGAAAATGCCAAAAAGCGGATTTCTGTCATAACATTGATTTACCTTCTGATTTTTCAAGGCAAGCTATTGAAAATGTTAGAAAATTGGAGAAAGGTGTCTATGTAGTTGATTTGAGAGACTCATTTCATTATTGGACTCACCAAACCACTTACAGTGTTTCAGGTACAAAATGACTGTTTCTCGCTGAGAAAATGCCAAAAAGCGGATTTCTGTCATAACATTGATTTACCTTCTGATTTTTTAAGGCAAGCTATTGAAAACGTTAGAAAATTGGAGAAAGGTGTCTATGTAGTTGATTTGAGCGACTCATTTCATTATTGGACTCACCAAACCACTTACAGTGTTTCAGGTACAAAATGACTGTTTCTCGCTGAGAAAATGCCAAAAAGCGGATTTCTGTCATAACATTGATTTACCTTCTGATTTTTCAAGGCAAGCTATTGAAAATGTTAGAAAATTGGAGAAAGGTGTCTATGTAGTTGATTTGAGAGACTCATTTCATTATTGGACTCACCAAACCACTTACAGTGTTTCAGGTACAAAATGACTGTTTCTCGCTGAGAAAATGCCAAAAAGCGGATTTCTGTCATAACATTGATTTACCTTCTGATTTTTCAAGGCAAGCTATTGAAAACGTCAGAAAATTGGAGAAAGGTGTCTATGTAGTTGATTTGAGCGACTCATTTCATTATTGGACTCACCAAACAACTTACAGTGTTTCAGGTACAAAATGACTGTTTCTCGCTGAGAAAATGCCAAAAAGCGGATTTCTGTCATAACATTGATTTACCTTCTGATTTTTTAAGGCAAGCTATTGAAAACGTTAGAAAATTGGAGAAAGGTGTCTATGTAGTTGATTTGAGCGACTCATTTCATTATTGGACTCACCAAACCACTTACAGTGTTTCAGGTACAAAATGACTGTTTCTCGCTGAGAAAATGCCAAAAAGCGGATTTCTGTCATAACATTGATTTACCTTCTGATTTTTCAAGGCAAGCTATTGAAAACGTTAGAAAATTGGAGAAAGGTGTCTATGTAGTTGATTTGAGAGACTCATTTCATTATTGGACTCACCAAACCACTTACAGTGTTTCAGGTACAAAATGACTGTTTCTCGCTGAGAAAATGCCAAAAAGCGGATTTCTGTCATAACATTGATTTACCTTCTGATTTTTCAAGGCAAGCTATTGAAAACGTCAGAAAATTGGAGAAAGGAGTCTATGTAGTTGATTTGAGGGACTCATTTCATTATTGGACTCACCAAACCACTTACAGTGTTTCAGGTACAAAATGACTGTTTCTCGCTGAGAAAATGCCAAAAAGCGGATTTCTGTCATAACATTGATTTACCTTCTGATTTTTCAAGGCAAGCTATTGAAAACGTCAGAAAATTGGAGAAAGGAGTCTATGTAGTTGATTTGAGGGACTCATTTCATTATTGGACTCACCAAACCACTTACAGTGTTTCAGGTACAAAATGACTGTTTCTCGCCTAGAAAATGCCAAAAAGCGGATTTCTGTCATAACATTGATTTACCTTCTGATTTTTCAAGGCAAGCTATTGAAAACGTCAGAAAATTGGAGAAAGGAGTCTATGTAGTTGATTTGAGCGACTCATTTCATTATTGGACTCACCAAACCACTTACAGTGTTTCAGGTACAAAATGACTGTTTCTCGCTGAGAAAATGCCAAAAAGCGGATTTCTGTCATAACATTGATTTACCTTCTGATTTTTCAAGGCAAGCTATTGAAAATGTTAGAAAATTGGAGAAAGGTGTCTATGTAGTTGATTTGAGAGACTCATTTCATTATTGAACTCACCAAACCACTTACAGTGTTTCAGGTACAAAATGACTGTTTCTCGCTGAGAAAATGCCAAAAAGCGGATTTCTGTCATAACATTGATTTACCTTCTGATTTTTCAAGGCAAGCTATTGAAAACGTCAGAAAATTGGAGAAAGGAGTCTAAGTAGTTGATTTGAGAGACTCATTTCATTATTGGACTCACCAAACCACTTACAGTGTTTCAGGTACAAAATGACTGTTTCTCGCCTAGAAAATGCCAAAAAGCGGATTTCTGTAATAACATTGTTTTACCTTCTGAATTTTTAAGGCAACCTATTGAAAACGTCAGAAAATTGGAGAAAGGAGTCTATGTAGTTGATTTGAGGGACTCATTTCATTATTGGACTCACCAAACCACTTACAGTGTTTCAGGTACAAAATGACTGTTTCTCGCTGAGAAAATGCCAAAAAGCGGATTTCTGTCATAACATTGATTTACCTTCTGATTTTTCAAGGCAAGCTATTGAAAATGTTAGAAAATTGGAGAAAGGTGTCTATGTAGTTGATTTGAGCGACTCATTTCATTATTGGACTCACCAAACCACTTACAGTGTTTCAGGTACAAAATGACTGTTTCTCGCTGAGAAACTGCCAAAAAGCGGATTTCTGTAATAACATTGTTTCAAGTGTCTGAGAGAGCTTAGCAAGGGGCCTCGCATTGACCATTACTTCCTTAGAGGTAGGGCAAATCAGTCGAGTGAAGCCCAGTGGCAGGATATTCACCACAGTCCACAGGGTATCAGAACCCTAGACGAAGCTCAATCAAGCACAGATCCATTTATGAACATCAGCCCAGAGCCCATCCAGCCACAGACAGCAGTAGAGCGGAGGCTGACTGGACGAAAACCTCAAATCTTGTGGCCTAAATCCTGTCAGAAAAAGGAGTGGGAAACCACAGACACAGACCTCGTCCACCTTTTAGAAGGTCTGAAAGGGGGTGTGGAGAAAAAACTGGACAAGATCGGAGAGACCATTTATAGCTATGGAGCAGAGAGATTTGGTGTGAAACGTGAGAACTTGCAGACACAGAAGGAACCATCTGCTCATCTCAAGTCCAGGAGACAACAAGAGATTCAGAGACTCGTGAAAGAAAGGAGGTGCCTGAGGAAACAATGGAAGGAGGCCACGGAAGTGGAAAGGAAAGGCCTTGGGGCACTACAGGGCGACATCAAGCAGCGTCTGGCAGCACTGCGAAGAGCAGAATGCCTGAGAAGGCAACATAAGAAGAGAGAGCGAACGAGAACTGCCTTCTACAGAGATCCCTATAAATTTGTTAAGGACCTCTTTGTCAGGGAGAAATCTGGGACCCTCAAAGTACCCATAAGAGAACTGGAAGAACATCTTCGGAAGACCTACTCCGACAAACAGAGGCATGTGCCAGCCAGCATTCCGGAGGATATGCCACCCATCCAACCACCTGAGCACCAGATGGAAACAAGGCCCCCCACATGGAGCGAAGTTGAGAGCACAGTAAAACGGGCAAGAACAGCTTCAGCCCCGGGGCCCAACGGCATTCCATACAGGGTGTATAAGAACACGCCAGGCGTCTTGAAATACCTCTGGAAGCTTATGAAAGTGGCATGGGAAAAAGGAATGATACCAAAGGCATGGCGACGGGCAGGAGGGATCCTGATTCCCAAAGAGAAGAATTCCTCAACCATCGAGCAGTTTCGCCAGATCAGCCTTCTCAATGTGGAAGGAAAGATTTTCTTCAGTGTCGTGGCCTGTAGGCTCTCAGCATTCCTGCTGGCGAACAACTTTGTTGACACCTCAGTGCAAAAGGCAGGGATAATTGGGTTCTCAGGTTGCTTGGAACACACAAATGTCATCTGGCACCAAGTACAGACGGCCAAGAAGGAGAAGAAAGACCTGCATGTGGTGTTTTTAGATCTTGCCAATGCCTTCGGGTCAGTGCCTCATGAGATCTTGTGGACAGCGTTCAACTTCTTTCAAGTGCCAGAGGGCATCACAAGTCTAGTCAAAGCCTACTTCCAGGATCTCCAATTCTGTGTTACAGCACAGGATAGTACAACTGCCTGGCAGCACCTTGAGATAGGCATTATGGCGGGCTGCACCATCTCGCCACTGGTGTTTACAATGGCAATGGAGCTACTTATTCGTGCATCACGATGGGTGGTTGGAGGAGAACGATTGAGAGCGGGCTCCGTCTTCCCCCAATCAGGGCGTACATGGACGACATGACGACAATAACAACAACGGTCGCATGTACCAAACGTCTGCTGGAGAAACTCCGGGGAAACATCAAATGGGCACGAATGGAGATTAAACCCAGCAAATCCCGTAGCATCTCCATTGTCAAAGGTAAGCTCACCAATGCAAGGTTCTATGTGGACGACCAGCCAATCCCAACAAGTTCTGGAGAAGCCTATCAAAAGCCTTGGCCGATGGTATAGCGCAGAACTTAAAGACTCTGAGCAGGTGGAACAACTCAGGCAGGATACAATCAGCGGCCTCAAGCAGATTAACAACACTGCTCTCCCTGGAAAATTGAAGCTATGGTGCTTTAAGTTTGGGCTGCTACCTCGCCTCATGTGGCCAATTTCCATCTATGAGGTCACCTTATCTCATGTCAATCGGCTTGAGAGACTGGTGAATGCCCAAGTGAGGAAGTGGCTTGGACTGCCGAGATGCCTTTCCAGCATAGGCCTGTATGGCAATGGAGCGCTGTCCCTTCCAATCTCAAGCCTGGTGGAGGAGTACAAATGTGCCAAAACAAGGGTGGAAATGACTCTTACAGAATCCCGGGACCCATGCGTCAGAGATGCGGCTCCAAACCTGGCAACAGGGAGGAAATGGAAACCATCTGCAGCAGTAGCAGTGGCAAAGACCACCCTCAGACACCGGGATATAGTGGGACGAGTCCAACATGGCAGAGGGGGTCTTGGCCTGGAAGCAACAACACCCGCTTGGCAAAAGGCTACTCCGTCTGAACGGCGACACATGGTGGTTGAGGAGGTGCGCAACCAGGAGGAGGCAGCCAGGTGTGCCAAGGCAGTCTCCCAAGCCCAGCAAGGACGCTGGATGAGGTGGGAGGGTGTGGAGAGGAGGAAAATCACGTGGAATGAGATGTGGAGCATGGAGGCTAATAGGCTCAGCTTCATCATCAGAGCCACTTATGATGTCCTGACCTCTCCAACCAACCTACATCTCTGGTATGGAGAGGACCCAGCCTGCCTGCAGTGTGCAGCCCCAGCAACCCTCAAACACATCCTGGTGGGTTGCAAGACCAGCCTGACTCAAGGAAGATACACCTGGCGCCATAACCAAGTGTTGAAGGGCTTGGCTGCCAAACTTGAGGACAAGAGGGTCACCATCAACGCCATGCCTTTCAAAACCCAGACCACCCTCCCACGGAAGACAACATTCGTCCGACAAGGGGAGAAACGGAGAACCAAGCCATCACCTCCAAACTCAGGCCCACTGGACACAGCCCGGGATTGGGAAATGCGGGTAGACCTCAGCAAGAGGCTCACTTTCCCGCCAGAAATCGCAGCAACCAACCTTCGCCCAGATTTGGTCCTCTGGTCCAAGTCCTGCCGGCGTGTCTTCATTGTGGAGCTGACTGTCCCGTGGGAGGATATCATCGACGAAGCATTCGAAAGAAAAAGGCTGCGTTATGCTAACCTAGCAGCTGATGCTGAGGCGCGGGGATGGAACGTAAAGGTGTGGCCAGTGGAGGTTGGCTGCCGAGGCTTTGTAGCCAGGTCCACCACACGGCTCCTGAAGGAAGTTGGGATCAGAGGACAGGCCCAGCGGAAGGCAATAAAAGAACTTGCCAAAGCAGCCGAACGGAGCAGTCACTGGCTGTGGCTGAAACGGAGGGATGCAACATGGGCTGTTTGATGACCACGGGGTGCCACCATATGACACACACCCAGGTCTGATCAGCCTGTGGCAGGCCAACCTTGGAAGAGGGTGTATTGTGTTAAGAGGCCGAAACACCTGATGAAGACAAGGCACACAACTGATGACGTGTAGATTTGGTGGTGCCCCGCGATCCTGTCCAAACTCCACCCAACAGTCATGTCCGATAGGAGATATCGTGCTGATATAATTTAGGGATATTAACAGCTAGTCCTATTAAGAATCCTACCTTCTGATTTTTTAAGGCAAGCTATTGAAAACGTCAGAAAATTGGAGAAAGGAGTCTATGTAGTTGATTTGAGCGACTCATTTCATTATTGGACTCACCAAACCACTTACAGTGTTTCAGGTACAAAATGACTGTTTCTCGCTGAGAAACTGCCAAAAAGCGGATTTCTGTCATAACATTGATTTACCTTCTGATTTTTTAAGGCAAGCTATGGAAAACGTCAGAAAATTGGAGAAAGGAGTCTATGTAGTTGATTTGAGGGACTCATTTCATTATTGGACTCACCAAACCACTTACAGTGTTTCAGGTACAAAATGACCGTTTCTCGCTGAGAAAATGCCAAAAAGCGGATTTCTGTAATAACATTGTTTTACCTTCTGATTTTTTAAGGCAAGCTATTGAAAACGTCAGAAAATTGGAGAAAGGAGTCTATGTAGTTGATTTGAGGGACTCATTCCATTATTGGACTCACCAAACCACTTACAGTGTTTCAGGTACAAAATGACTGTTTCTCGCTGAGAAAATGCCAAAAAGCGGATTTCTGTAATAACATTGTTTTACCTTCTGATTTTTTAAGGCAAGCTATTGAAAATGTTAGAAAATTGGAAAAAGGAGTCTATGTAGTTGATTTGAGAGACTCATTTCATTATTGGACTCACCAAACCACTTACAGTGTTTCAGGTACAAAATGACTGTTTCTCGCTGAGAAAATGCCAAAAAGCGGATTTCTGTCATAACATTGATTTACCTTCTGATTTTTCAAGGCAAGCTATTGAAAACGTCAGAAAATTGGAGAAAGGAGTCTAAGTAGTTGATTTGAGAGACTCATTTCATTATTGGACTCACCAAACCACTTACAGTGTTTCAGGTACAAAATGACTGTTTCTCGCCTAGAAAATGCCAAAAAGCGGATTTCTGTAATAACATTGTTTTACCTTCTGAATTTTTAAGGCAACCTATTGAAAACGTCAGAAAATTGGAGAAAGGAGTCTATGTAGTTGATTTGAGCGACTCATTTCATTATTGAACTCACCAAACCACTTACTGTGTTTCAGGTACAAAATGACCGTTTCTCGCTGAGAAAATGCCAAAAAGCGGATTTCTGTAATAACATTGTTTTACCTTCTGATTTTTTAAGGCAAGCTATTGAAAACGTCAGAAAATTGGAGAAAGGAGTCTATGTAGTTGATTTGAGGGACTCATTTCATTATTGGACTCACCAAACCACTTACAGTGTTTCAGGTACAAAATGACTGTTTCTCGCCTAGAAAATGCCAAAAAGCGGATTTCTGTAATAACATTGTTTTACCTTCTGAATTTTCAAGGCAAGCTATTGAAAATGTTAGAAAATTGGAGAAAGGTGTCTATGTAGTTGATTTGAGAGACTCATTTCATTATTGGACTCACCAAACCACTTACAGTGTTTCAGGTACAAAATGACTGTTTCTCGCTGAGAAAATGCCAAAAAGCGGATTTCTGTCATAACATTGATTTACCTTCTGATTTTTCAAGGCAAGCTATTGAAAACGTTAGAAAATTGGAGAAAGGTGTCTATGTAGTTGATTTGAGCGACTCATTTCATTATTGGACTCACCAAACCACTTACAGTGTTTCAGGTACAAAATGACTGTTTCTCGCTGAGAAAATGCCAAAAAGCGGATTTCTGTCATAACATTGATTTACCTTCTGATTTTTCAAGGCAAGCTATTGAAAATGTTAGAAAATTGGAGAAAGGTGTCTATGTAGTTGATTTGAGAGACTCATTTCATTATTGGACTCACCAAACCACTTACAGTGTTTCAGGTACAAAATGACTGTTTCTCGCTGAGAAAATGCCAAAAAGCGGATTTCTGTCATAACATTGATTTACCTTCTGATTTTTTAAGGCAAGCTATTGAAAACGTTAGAAAATTGGAGAAAGGTGTCTATGTAGTTGATTTGAGCGACTCATTTCATTATTGGACTCACCAAACCACTTACAGTGTTTCAGGTACAAAATGACTGTTTCTCGCTGAGAAACTGCCAAAAAGCGGATTTCTGTAATAACATTGTTTCAAGTGTCTGAGAGAGCTTAGCAAGGGGCCTCGCATTGACCATTACTTCCTTAGAGGTAGGGCAAATCAGTCGAGTGAAGCCCAGTGGCAGGATATTCACCACAGTCCACAGGGTATCAGAACCCTAGACGAAGCTCAATCAAGCACAGATCCATTTATGAACATCAGCCCAGAGCCCATCCAGCCACAGACAGCAGTAGAGCGGAGGCTGACTGGACGAAAACCTCAAATCTTGTGGCCTAAATCCTGTCAGAAAAAGGAGTGGGAAACCACAGACACAGACCTCGTCCACCTTTTAGAAGGTCTGAAAGGGGGTGTGGAGAAAAAACTGGACAAGATCGGAGAGACCATTTATAGCTATGGAGCAGAGAGATTTGGTGTGAAACGTGAGAACTTGCAGACACAGAAGGAACCATCTGCTCATCTCAAGTCCAGGAGACAACAAGAGATTCAGAGACTCGTGAAAGAAAGGAGGTGCCTGAGGAAACAATGGAAGGAGGCCACGGAAGTGGAAAGGAAAGGCCTTGGGGCACTACAGGGCGACATCAAGCAGCGTCTGGCAGCACTGCGAAGAGCAGAATGCCTGAGAAGGCAACATAAGAAGAGAGAGCGAACGAGAACTGCCTTCTACAGAGATCCCTATAAATTTGTTAAGGACCTCTTTGTCAGGGAGAAATCTGGGACCCTCAAAGTACCCATATGAGAACTGGAAGAACATCTTCGGAAGACCTACTCCGACAAACAGAGGCATGTGCCAGCCAGCATTCCGGAGGATATGCCACCCATCCAACCACCTGAGCACCAGATGGAAACAAGGCCCCCCACATGGAGCGAAGTTGAGAGCACAGTAAAACGGGCAAGAACAGCTTCAGCCCCGGGGCCCAACGGCATTCCATACAGGGTGTATAAGAACACGCCAGGCGTCTTGAAATACCTCTGGAAGCTTATGAAAGTGGCATGGGAAAAAGGAATGATACCAAAGGCATGGCGACGGGCAGGAGGGATCCTGATTCCCAAAGAGAAGAATTCCTCAACCATCGAGCAGTTTCGCCAGATCAGCCTTCTCAATGTGGAAGGAAAGATTTTCTTCAGTGTCGTGGCCTGTAGGCTCTCAGCATTCCTGCTGGCGAACAACTTTGTTGACACCTCAGTGCAAAAGGCAGGGATAATTGGGTTCTCAGGTTGCTTGGAACACACAAATGTCATCTGGCACCAAGTACAGACGGCCAAGAAGGAGAAGAAAGACCTGCATGTGGTGTTTTTAGATCTTGCCAATGCCTTCGGGTCAGTGCCTCATGAGATCTTGTGGACAGCGTTCAACTTCTTTCAAGTGCCAGAGGGCATCACAAGTCTAGTCAAAGCCTACTTCCAGGATCTCCAATTCTGTGTTACAGCACAGGATAGTACAACTGCCTGGCAGCACCTTGAGATAGGCATTATGGCGGGCTGCACCATCTCGCCACTGGTGTTTACAATGGCAATGGAGCTACTTATTCGTGCATCACGATGGGTGGTTGGAGGAGAACGATTGAGAGCGGGCTCCGTCTTCCCCCAATCAGGGCGTACATGGACGACATGACGACAATAACAACAACGGTCGCATGTACCAAACGTCTGCTGGAGAAACTCCGGGGAAACATCAAATGGGCACGAATGGAGATTAAACCCAGCAAATCCCGTAGCATCTCCATTGTCAAAGGTAAGCTCACCAATGCAAGGTTCTATGTGGACGACCAGCCAATCCCAACAAGTTCTGGAGAAGCCTATCAAAAGCCTTGGCCGATGGTATAGCGCAGAACTTAAAGACTCTGAGCAGGTGGAACAACTCAGGCAGGATACAATCAGCGGCCTCAAGCAGATTAACAACACTGCTCTCCCTGGAAAATTGAAGCTATGGTGCTTTAAGTTTGGGCTGCTACCTCGCCTCATGTGGCCAATTTCCATCTATGAGGTCACCTTATCTCATGTCAATCGGCTTGAGAGACTGGTGAATGCCCAAGTGAGGAAGTGGCTTGGACTGCCGAGATGCCTTTCCAGCATAGGCCTGTATGGCAATGGAGCGCTGTCCCTTCCAATCTCAAGCCTGGTGGAGGAGTACAAATGTGCCAAAACAAGGGTGGAAATGACTCTTACAGAATCCCGGGACCCATGCGTCAGAGATGCGGCTCCAAACCTGGCAACAGGGAGGAAATGGAAACCATCTGCAGCAGTAGCAGTGGCAAAGACCACCCTCAGACACCGGGATATAGTGGGACGAGTCCAACATGGCAGAGGGGGTCTTGGCCTGGAAGCAACAACACCCGCTTGGCAAAAGGCTACTCCGTCTGAACGGCGACACATGGTGGTTGAGGAGGTGCGCAACCAGGAGGAGGCAGCCAGGTGTGCCAAGGCAGTCTCCCAAGCCCAGCAAGGACGCTGGATGAGGTGGGAGGGTGTGGAGAGGAGGAAAATCACGTGGAATGAGATGTGGAGCATGGAGGCTAATAGGCTCAGCTTCATCATCAGAGCCACTTATGATGTCCTGACCTCTCCAACCAACCTACATCTCTGGTATGGAGAGGACCCAGCCTGCCTGCAGTGTGCAGCCCCAGCAACCCTCAAACACATCCTGGTGGGTTGCAAGACCAGCCTGACTCAAGGAAGATACACCTGGCGCCATAACCAAGTGTTGAAGGGCTTGGCTGCCAAACTTGAGGACAAGAGGGTCACCATCAACGCCATGCCTTTCAAAACCCAGACCACCCTCCCACGGAAGACAACATTCGTCCGACAAGGGGAGAAACGGAGAACCAAGCCATCACCTCCAAACTCAGGCCCACTGGACACAGCCCGGGATTGGGAAATGCGGGTAGACCTCAGCAAGAGGCTCACTTTCCCGCCAGAAATCGCAGCAACCAACCTTCGCCCAGATTTGGTCCTCTGGTCCAAGTCCTGCCGGCGTGTCTTCATTGTGGAGCTGACTGTCCCGTGGGAGGATATCATCGACGAAGCATTCGAAAGAAAAAGGCTGCGTTATGCTAACCTAGCAGCTGATGCTGAGGCGCGGGGATGGAACGTAAAGGTGTGGCCAGTGGAGGTTGGCTGCCGAGGCTTTGTAGCCAGGTCCACCACACGGCTCCTGAAGGAAGTTGGGATCAGAGGACAGGCCCAGCGGAAGGCAATAAAAGAACTTGCCAAAGCAGCCGAACGGAGCAGTCACTGGCTGTGGCTGAAACGGAGGGATGCAACATGGGCTGTTTGATGACCACGGGGTGCCACCATATGACACACACCCAGGTCTGATCAGCCTGTGGCAGGCCAACCTTGGAAGAGGGTGTATTGTGTTAAGAGGCCGAAACACCTGATGAAGACAAGGCACACAACTGATGACGTGTAGATTTGGTGGTGCCCCGCGATCCTGTCCAAACTCCACCCAACAGTCATGTCCGATAGGAGTTATCGTGCTGATATAATTTAGGGATATTAACAGCTAGTCCTATTAAGAATCCTACCTTCTGATTTTTTAAGGCAAGCTATTGAAAACGTCAGAAAATTGGAGAAAGGAGTCTATGTAGTTGATTTGAGCGACTCATTTCATTATTGGACTCACCAAACCACTTACAGTGTTTCAGGTACAAAATGACTGTTTCTCGCTGAGAAACTGCCAAAAAGCGGATTTCTGTAATAACATTGTTTTACCTTCTGATTTTTTAAGGCAAGCTATTGAAAATGTTAGAAAATTGGAAAAAGGAGTCTATGTAGTTGATTTGAGAGACTCATTTCATTATTGGACTCACCAAACCACTTACAGTGTTTCAGGTACAAAATGACTGTTTCTCGCTGAGAAAATGCCAAAAAGCGGATTTCTGTCATAACATTGATTTACCTTCTGATTTTTCAAGGCAAGCTATTGAAAATGTCAGAAAATTGGAGAAAGATGTCTATGTAGTTGATTTGAGAGACTCATTTCATTATTGGACTCACCAAACCACTTACAGTGTTTCAGGTACAAAATGACTGTTTCTCGCTGAGAAAATGCCAAAAAGCGGATTTCTGTCATAACATTGATTTACCTTCTGATTTTTCAAGGCAAGCTATTGAAAACGTCAGAAAATTGGAGAAAGGAGTCTAAGTAGTTGATTTGAGAGACTCATTTCATTATTGGACTCACCAAACCACTTACAGTGTTTCAGGTACAAAATGACTGTTTCTCGCCTAGAAAATGCCAAAAAGCGGATTTCTGTAATAACATTGTTTTACCTTCTGAATTTTTAAGGCAACCTATTGAAAACGTCAGAAAATTGGAGAAAGGAGTCTATGTAGTTGATTTGAGGGAATCATTTCATTATTGGACTCACCAAACCACTTACAGTGTTTTAGGTACAAAATGACTGTTTCTCGCTGAGAAACTGCCAAAAAGCGGATTTCTGTCATAACATTGATTTACCTTCTGATTTTTCAAGGCAAGCTATTGAAAATGTTAGAAAATTGGAGAAAGGTGTCTATGTAGTTGATTTGAGAGACTCATTTCATTATTGGACTCACCAAACCACTTACAGTGTTTCAGGTACAAAATGACTGTTTCTCGCTGAGAAAATGCAAAAAAGCGGATTTCTGTCATAACATTGATTTACCTTCTGATTTTTCAAGGCAAGCTATTGAAAACGTCTGAAAATTGGAGAAAGGAGTCTATGTAGTTGATTTGAGCGACTCATTTCATTATTGGACTCACCAAACCACTTACAGTGTTTCAGGTACAAAATGACTGTTTCTCGCTGAGAAAATGCCAAAAAGCGGATTTCTGTCATAACATTGATTTACCTTCTGATTTTTCAAGGCAAGCTATTGAAAATGTTAGAAAATTGGAGAAAGGTGTCTATGTAGTTGATTTGAGAGACTCATTTCATTATTGGACTCACCAAACCACTTACAGTGTTTCAGGTACAAAATGACTGTTTCTCGCTGAGAAAATGCCAAAAAGCGGATTTCTGTCATAACATTGATTTACCTTCTGATTTTTCAAGGCAAGCTATTGAAAACGTCAGAAAATTGGAGAAAGGAGTCTAAGTAGTTGATTTGAGAGACTCATTTCATTATTGGACTCACCAAACCACTTACAGTGTTTCAGGTACAAAATGACTGTTTCTCGCCTAGAAAATGCCAAAAAGCGGATTTCTGTAATAACATTGTTTTACCTTCTGAATTTTTAAGGCAACCTATTGAAAACGTCAGAAAATTGGAGAAAGGAGTCTATGTAGTTGATTTGAGGGACTCATTTCATTATTGGACTCACCAAACCACTTACAGTGTTTCAGGTACAAAATGACTGTTTCTCGCTGAGAAAATGCCAAAAAGCGGATTTCTGTCATAACATTGATTTACCTTCTGATTTTTCAAGGCAAGCTATTGAAAACGTCAGAAAATTGGAGAAAGGAGTCTAAGTAGTTGATTTGAGAGACTCATTTCATTATTGGACTCACCAAACCACTTACAGTGTTTCAGGTACAAAATGACTGTTTCTCGCCTAGAAAATGCCAAAAAGCGGATTTCTGTAATAACATTGTTTTACCTTCTGAATTTTTAAGGCAACCTATTGAAAACGTCAGAAAATTGGAGAAAGGAGTCTATGTAGTTGATTTGAGGGACTCATTTCATTATTGGACTCACCAAACCACTTACAGTGTTTCAGGTACAAAATGACTGTTTCTCGCTGAGAAAATGCCAAAAAGCGGATTTCTGTCATAACATTGATTTACCTTCTGATTTTTTAAGGCAAGCTATTGAAAACGTTAGAAAATTGGAGAAAGGTGTCTATGTAGTTGATTTGAGCGACTCATTTCATTATTGGACTCACCAAACCACTTACAGTGTTTCAGGTACAAAATGACTGTTTCTCGCTGAGAAAATGCCAAAAAGCGGATTTCTGTCATAACATTGATTTACCTTCTGATTTTTCAAGGCAAGCTATTGAAAATGTTAGAAAATTGGAGAAAGGTGTCTATGTAGTTGATTTGAGAGACTCATTTCATTATTGGACTCACCAAACCACTTACAGTGTTTCAGGTACAAAATGACTGTTTCTCGCTGAGAAAATGCCAAAAAGCGGATTTCTGTCATAACATTGATTTACCTTCTGATTTTTTAAGGCAAGCTATTGAAAACGTTAGAAAATTGGAGAAAGGTGTCTATGTAGTTGATTTGAGCGACTCATTTCATTATTGGACTCACCAAACCACTTACAGTGTTTCAGGTACAAAATGACTGTTTCTCGCTGAGAAAATGCCAAAAAGCGGATTTCTGTCATAACATTGATTTACCTTCTGATTTTTCAAGGCAAGCTATTGAAAATGTTAGAAAATTGGAGAAAGGTGTCTATGTAGTTGATTTGAGAGACTCATTTCATTATTGGACTCACCAAACCACTTACAGTGTTTCAGGTACAAAATGACTGTTTCTCGCTGAGAAAATGCCAAAAAGCGGATTTCTGTCATAACATTGATTTACCTTCTGATTTTTCAAGGCAAGCTATTGAAAATGTCAGAAAATTGGAGAAAGATGTCTATGTAGTTGATTTGAGAGACTCATTTCATTATTGGACTCACCAAACCACTTACAGTGTTTCAGGTACAAAATGACTGTTTCTCGCTGAGAAAATGCCAAAAAGCGGATTTCTGTCATAACATTGATTTACCTTCTGATTTTTCAAGGCAAGCTATTGAAAACGTCAGAAAATTGGAGAAAGGAGTCTAAGTAGTTGATTTGAGAGACTCATTTCATTATTGGACTCACCAAACCACTTACAGTGTTTCAGGTACAAAATGACTGTTTCTCGCCTAGAAAATGCCAAAAAGCGGATTTCTGTAATAACATTGTTTTACCTTCTGAATTTTTAAGGCAACCTATTGAAAACGTCAGAAAATTGGAGAAAGGAGTCTATGTAGTTGATTGGAGGGAATCATTTCATTATTGGACTCACCAAACCACTTACAGTGTTTTAGGTACAAAATGACTGTTTCTCGCTGAGAAACTGCCAAAAAGCGGATTTCTGTCATAACATTGATTTACCTTCTGATTTTTCAAGGCAAGCTATTGAAAATGTTAGAAAATTGGAGAAAGGTGTCTATGTAGTTGATTTGAGAGACTCATTTCATTATTGGACTCACCAAACCACTTACAGTGTTTCAGGTACAAAATGACTGTTTCTCGCTGAGAAAATGCCAAAAAGCGGATTTCTGTCATAACATTGATTTACCTTCTGATTTTTTAAGGCAAGCTATTGAAAACGTCTGAAAATTGGAGAAAGGTGTCTATGTAGTTGATTTGAGCGACTCATTTCATTATTGGACTCACCAAACCACTTACAGTGTTTCAGGTACAAAATGACTGTTTCTCGCTGAGAAAATGCCAAAAAGCGGATTTCTGTCATAACATTGATTTACCTTCTGATTTTTCAAGGCAAGCTATTGAAAATGTTAGAAAATTGGAGAAAGGTGTCTATGTAGTTGATTTGAGAGACTCATTTCATTATTGGACTCACCAAACCACTTACAGTGTTTCAGGTACAAAATGACTGTTTCTCGCTGAGAAAATGCCAAAAAGCGGATTTCTGTCATAACATTGATTTACCTTCTGATTTTTCAAGGCAAGCTATTGAAAACGTCAGAAAATTGGAGAAAGGTGTCTATGTAGTTGATTTGAGCGACTCATTTCATTATTGGACTCACCAAACCACTTACAGTGTTTCAGGTACAAAATGACTGTTTCTCGCTGAGAAAATGCCAAAAAGCGGATTTCTGTCATAACATTGATTTACCTTCTGATTTTTTAAGGCAAGCTATTGAAAACGTTAGAAAATTGGAGAAAGGTGTCTATGTAGTTGATTTGAGCGACTCATTTCATTATTGGACTCACCAAACCACTTACAGTGTTTCAGGTACAAAATGACTGTTTCTCGCTGAGAAAATGCCAAAAAGCGGATTTCTGTCATAACATTGATTTACCTTCTGATTTTTCAAGGCAAGCTATTGAAAATGTTAGAAAATTGGAGAAAGGTGTCTATGTAGTTGATTTGAGAGACTCATTTCATTATTGGACTCACCAAACCACTTACAGTGTTTCAGGTACAAAATGACTGTTTCTCGCTGAGAAAATGCCAAAAAGCGGATTTCTGTCATAACATTGATTTACCTTCTGATTTTACAAGGCAAGCTATTGAAAACGTCAGAAAATTGGAGAAAGGAGTCTAAGTAGTTGATTTGAGAGACTCATTTCATTATTGGACTCACCAAACCACTTACAGTGTTTCAGGTACAAAATGACTGTTTCTCGCCTAGAAAATGCCAAAAAGCGGATTTCTGTAATAACATTGTTTTACCTTCTGAATTTTTAAGGCAACCTATTGAAAACGTCAGAAAATTGGAGAAAGGAGTCTATGTAGTTGATTTGAGGGACTCATTTCATTATTGGACTCACCAAACCACTTACAGTGTTTCAGGTACAAAATGACTGTTTCTCGCTGAGAAAATGCCAAAAAGCGGATTTCTGTCATAACATTGATTTACCTTCTGATTTTTCAAGGCAAGCTATTGAAAACGTCAGAAAATTGGAGAAAGGAGTCTATGTAGTTGATTTGAGGGACTCATTTCATTATTGGACTCACCAAACCACTTACAGTGTTTCAGGTACAAAATGACTGTTTCTCGCCTAGAAAATGCCAAAAAGCGGATTTCTGTCATAACATTGATTTACCTTCTGATTTTTCAAGGCAAGCTATTGAAAACGTCAGAAAATTGGAGAAAGGAGTCTATGTAGTTGATTTGAGCGACTCATTTCATTATTGGACTCACCAAACCACTTACAGTGTTTCAGGTACAAAATGACTGTTTCTCGCTGAGAAAATGCCAAAAAGCGGATTTCTGTCATAACATTGATTTACCTTCTGATTTTTCAAGGCAAGCTATTGAAAATGTTAGAAAATTGGAGAAAGGTGTCTATGTAGTTGATTTGAGAGACTCATTTCATTATTGGACTCACCAAACCACTTACAGTGTTTCAGGTACAAAATGACTGTTTCTCGCTGAGAAAATGCCAAAAAGCGGATTTCTGTCATAACATTGATTTACCTTCTGATTTTTTAAGGCAAGCTATTGAAAACGTTAGAAAATTGGAGAAAGGTGTCTATGTAGTTGATTTGAGCGACTCATTTCATTATTGGACTCACCAAACCACTTACAGTGTTTCAGGTACAAAATGACTGTTTCTCGCTGAGAAACTGCCAAAAAGCGGATTTCTGTAATAACATTGTTTCAAGTGTCTGAGAGAGCTTAGCAAGGGGCCTCGCATTGACCATTACTTCCTTAGAGGTAGGGCAAATCAGTCGAGTGAAGCCCAGTGGCAGGATATTCACCACAGTCCACAGGGTATCAGAACCCTAGACGAAGCTCAATCAAGCACAGATCCATTTATGAACATCAGCCCAGAGCCCATCCAGCCACAGACAGCAGTAGAGCGGAGGCTGACTGGACGAAAACCTCAAATCTTGTGGCCTAAATCCTGTCAGAAAAAGGAGTGGGAAACCACAGACACAGACCTCGTCCACCTTTTAGAAGGTCTGAAAGGGGGTGTGGAGAAAAAACTGGACAAGATCGGAGAGACCATTTATAGCTATGGAGCAGAGAGATTTGGTGTGAAACGTGAGAACTTGCAGACACAGAAGGAACCATCTGCTCATCTCAAGTCCAGGAGACAACAAGAGATTCAGAGACTCGTGAAAGAAAGGAGGTGCCTGAGGAAACAATGGAAGGAGGCCACGGAAGTGGAAAGGAAAGGCCTTGGGGCACTACAGGGCGACATCAAGCAGCGTCTGGCAGCACTGCGAAGAGCAGAATGCCTGAGAAGGCAACATAAGAAGAGAGAGCGAACGAGAACTGCCTTCTACAGAGATCCCTATAAATTTGTTAAGGACCTCTTTGTCAGGGAGAAATCTGGGACCCTCAAAGTACCCATATGAGAACTGGAAGAACATCTTCGGAAGACCTACTCCGACAAACAGAGGCATGTGCCAGCCAGCATTCCGGAGGATATGCCACCCATCCAACCACCTGAGCACCAGATGGAAACAAGGCCCCCCACATGGAGCGAAGTTGAGAGCACAGTAAAACGGGCAAGAACAGCTTCAGCCCCGGGGCCCAACGGCATTCCATACAGGGTGTATAAGAACACGCCAGGCGTCTTGAAATACCTCTGGAAGCTTATGAAAGTGGCATGGGAAAAAGGAATGATACCAAAGGCATGGCGACGGGCAGGAGGGATCCTGATTCCCAAAGAGAAGAATTCCTCAACCATCGAGCAGTTTCGCCAGATCAGCCTTCTCAATGTGGAAGGAAAGATTTTCTTCAGTGTCGTGGCCTGTAGGCTCTCAGCATTCCTGCTGGCGAACAACTTTGTTGACACCTCAGTGCAAAAGGCAGGGATAATTGGGTTCTCAGGTTGCTTGGAACACACAAATGTCATCTGGCACCAAGTACAGACGGCCAAGAAGGAGAAGAAAGACCTGCATGTGGTGTTTTTAGATCTTGCCAATGCCTTCGGGTCAGTGCCTCATGAGATCTTGTGGACAGCGTTCAACTTCTTTCAAGTGCCAGAGGGCATCACAAGTCTAGTCAAAGCCTACTTCCAGGATCTCCAATTCTGTGTTACAGCACAGGATAGTACAACTGCCTGGCAGCACCTTGAGATAGGCATTATGGCGGGCTGCACCATCTCGCCACTGGTGTTTACAATGGCAATGGAGCTACTTATTCGTGCATCACGATGGGTGGTTGGAGGAGAACGATTGAGAGCGGGCTCCGTCTTCCCCCAATCAGGGCGTACATGGACGACATGACGACAATAACAACAACGGTCGCATGTACCAAACGTCTGCTGGAGAAACTCCGGGGAAACATCAAATGGGCACGAATGGAGATTAAACCCAGCAAATCCCGTAGCATCTCCATTGTCAAAGGTAAGCTCACCAATGCAAGGTTCTATGTGGACGACCAGCCAATCCCAACAAGTTCTGGAGAAGCCTATCAAAAGCCTTGGCCGATGGTATAGCGCAGAACTTAAAGACTCTGAGCAGGTGGAACAACTCAGGCAGGATACAATCAGCGGCCTCAAGCAGATTAACAACACTGCTCTCCCTGGAAAATTGAAGCTATGGTGCTTTAAGTTTGGGCTGCTACCTCGCCTCATGTGGCCAATTTCCATCTATGAGGTCACCTTATCTCATGTCAATCGGCTTGAGAGACTGGTGAATGCCCAAGTGAGGAAGTGGCTTGGACTGCCGAGATGCCTTTCCAGCATAGGCCTGTATGGCAATGGAGCGCTGTCCCTTCCAATCTCAAGCCTGGTGGAGGAGTACAAATGTGCCAAAACAAGGGTGGAAATGACTCTTACAGAATCCCGGGACCCATGCGTCAGAGATGCGGCTCCAAACCTGGCAACAGGGAGGAAATGGAAACCATCTGCAGCAGTAGCAGTGGCAAAGACCACCCTCAGACACCGGGATATAGTGGGACGAGTCCAACATGGCAGAGGGGGTCTTGGCCTGGAAGCAACAACACCCGCTTGGCAAAAGGCTACTCCGTCTGAACGGCGACACATGGTGGTTGAGGAGGTGCGCAACCAGGAGGAGGCAGCCAGGTGTGCCAAGGCAGTCTCCCAAGCCCAGCAAGGACGCTGGATGAGGTGGGAGGGTGTGGAGAGGAGGAAAATCACGTGGAATGAGATGTGGAGCATGGAGGCTAATAGGCTCAGCTTCATCATCAGAGCCACTTATGATGTCCTGACCTCTCCAACCAACCTACATCTCTGGTATGGAGAGGACCCAGCCTGCCTGCAGTGTGCAGCCCCAGCAACCCTCAAACACATCCTGGTGGGTTGCAAGACCAGCCTGACTCAAGGAAGATACACCTGGCGCCATAACCAAGTGTTGAAGGGCTTGGCTGCCAAACTTGAGGACAAGAGGGTCACCATCAACGCCATGCCTTTCAAAACCCAGACCACCCTCCCACGGAAGACAACATTCGTCCGACAAGGGGAGAAACGGAGAACCAAGCCATCACCTCCAAACTCAGGCCCACTGGACACAGCCCGGGATTGGGAAATGCGGGTAGACCTCAGCAAGAGGCTCACTTTCCCGCCAGAAATCGCAGCAACCAACCTTCGCCCAGATTTGGTCCTCTGGTCCAAGTCCTGCCGGCGTGTCTTCATTGTGGAGCTGACTGTCCCGTGGGAGGATATCATCGACGAAGCATTCGAAAGAAAAAGGCTGCGTTATGCTAACCTAGCAGCTGATGCTGAGGCGCGGGGATGGAACGTAAAGGTGTGGCCAGTGGAGGTTGGCTGCCGAGGCTTTGTAGCCAGGTCCACCACACGGCTCCTGAAGGAAGTTGGGATCAGAGGACAGGCCCAGCGGAAGGCAATAAAAGAACTTGCCAAAGCAGCCGAACGGAGCAGTCACTGGCTGTGGCTGAAACGGAGGGATGCAACATGGGCTGTTTGATGACCACGGGGTGCCACCATATGACACACACCCAGGTCTGATCAGCCTGTGGCAGGCCAACCTTGGAAGAGGGTGTATTGTGTTAAGAGGCCGAAACACCTGATGAAGACAAGGCACACAACTGATGACGTGTAGATTTGGTGGTGCCCCGCGATCCTGTCCAAACTCCACCCAACAGTCATGTCCGATAGGAGTTATCGTGCTGATATAATTTAGGGATATTAACAGCTAGTCCTATTAAGAATCCTACCTTCTGATTTTTTAAGGCAAGCTATTGAAAACGTCAGAAAATTGGAGAAAGGAGTCTATGTAGTTGATTTGAGCGACTCATTTCATTATTGGACTCACCAAACCACTTACAGTGTTTCAGGTACAAAATGACTGTTTCTCGCTGAGAAACTGCCAAAAAGCGGATTTCTGTAATAACATTGTTTTACCTTCTGATTTTTTAAGGCAAGCTATTGAAAATGTTAGAAAATTGGAAAAAGGAGTCTATGTAGTTGATTTGAGAGACTCATTTCATTATTGGACTCACCAAACCACTTACAGTGTTTCAGGTACAAAATGACTGTTTCTCGCTGAGAAAATGCCAAAAAGCGGATTTCTGTCATAACATTGATTTACCTTCTGATTTTTCAAGGCAAGCTATTGAAAATGTCAGAAAATTGGAGAAAGATGTCTATGTAGTTGATTTGAGAGACTCATTTCATTATTGGACTCACCAAACCACTTACAGTGTTTCAGGTACAAAATGACTGTTTCTCGCTGAGAAAATGCCAAAAAGCGGATTTCTGTCATAACATTGATTTACCTTCTGATTTTTCAAGGCAAGCTATTGAAAACGTCAGAAAATTGGAGAAAGGAGTCTAAGTAGTTGATTTGAGAGACTCATTTCATTATTGGACTCACCAAACCACTTACAGTGTTTCAGGTACAAAATGACTGTTTCTCGCCTAGAAAATGCCAAAAAGCGGATTTCTGTAATAACATTGTTTTACCTTCTGAATTTTTAAGGCAACCTATTGAAAACGTCAGAAAATTGGAGAAAGGAGTCTATGTAGTTGATTTGAGGGAATCATTTCATTATTGGACTCACCAAACCACTTACAGTGTTTTAGGTACAAAATGACTGTTTCTCGCTGAGAAACTGCCAAAAAGCGGATTTCTGTCATAACATTGATTTACCTTCTGATTTTTCAAGGCAAGCTATTGAAAATGTTAGAAAATTGGAGAAAGGTGTCTATGTAGTTGATTTGAGAGACTCATTTCATTATTGGACTCACCAAACCACTTACAGTGTTTCAGGTACAAAATGACTGTTTCTCGCTGAGAAAATGCAAAAAAGCGGATTTCTGTCATAACATTGATTTACCTTCTGATTTTTCAAGGCAAGCTATTGAAAACGTCTGAAAATTGGAGAAAGGAGTCTATGTAGTTGATTTGAGCGACTCATTTCATTATTGGACTCACCAAACCACTTACAGTGTTTCAGGTACAAAATGACTGTTTCTCGCTGAGAAAATGCCAAAAAGCGGATTTCTGTCATAACATTGATTTACCTTCTGATTTTTCAAGGCAAGCTATTGAAAATGTTAGAAAATTGGAGAAAGGTGTCTATGTAGTTGATTTGAGAGACTCATTTCATTATTGGACTCACCAAACCACTTACAGTGTTTCAGGTACAAAATGACTGTTTCTCGCTGAGAAAATGCCAAAAAGCGGATTTCTGTCATAACATTGATTTACCTTCTGATTTTTCAAGGCAAGCTATTGAAAACGTCAGAAAATTGGAGAAAGGAGTCTAAGTAGTTGATTTGAGAGACTCATTTCATTATTGGACTCACCAAACCACTTACAGTGTTTCAGGTACAAAATGACTGTTTCTCGCCTAGAAAATGCCAAAAAGCGGATTTCTGTAATAACATTGTTTTACCTTCTGAATTTTTAAGGCAACCTATTGAAAACGTCAGAAAATTGGAGAAAGGAGTCTATGTAGTTGATTTGAGGGACTCATTTCATTATTGGACTCACCAAACCACTTACAGTGTTTCAGGTACAAAATGACTGTTTCTCGCTGAGAAAATGCCAAAAAGCGGATTTCTGTCATAACATTGATTTACCTTCTGATTTTTCAAGGCAAGCTATTGAAAACGTCAGAAAATTGGAGAAAGGAGTCTAAGTAGTTGATTTGAGAGACTCATTTCATTATTGGACTCACCAAACCACTTACAGTGTTTCAGGTACAAAATGACTGTTTCTCGCCTAGAAAATGCCAAAAAGCGGATTTCTGTAATAACATTGTTTTACCTTCTGAATTTTTAAGGCAACCTATTGAAAACGTCAGAAAATTGGAGAAAGGAGTCTATGTAGTTGATTTGAGGGACTCATTTCATTATTGGACTCACCAAACCACTTACAGTGTTTCAGGTACAAAATGACTGTTTCTCGCTGAGAAAATGCCAAAAAGCGGATTTCTGTCATAACATTGATTTACCTTCTGATTTTTTAAGGCAAGCTATTGAAAACGTTAGAAAATTGGAGAAAGGTGTCTATGTAGTTGATTTGAGCGACTCATTTCATTATTGGACTCACCAAACCACTTACAGTGTTTCAGGTACAAAATGACTGTTTCTCGCTGAGAAAATGCCAAAAAGCGGATTTCTGTCATAACATTGATTTACCTTCTGATTTTTCAAGGCAAGCTATTGAAAATGTTAGAAAATTGGAGAAAGGTGTCTATGTAGTTGATTTGAGAGACTCATTTCATTATTGGACTCACCAAACCACTTACAGTGTTTCAGGTACAAAATGACTGTTTCTCGCTGAGAAAATGCCAAAAAGCGGATTTCTGTCATAACATTGATTTACCTTCTGATTTTTTAAGGCAAGCTATTGAAAACGTTAGGAAATTGGAGAAAGGTGTCTATGTAGTTGATTTGAGCGACTCATTTCATTATTGGACTCACCAAACCACTTACAGTGTTTCAGGTACAAAATGACTGTTTCTCGCTGAGAAAATGCCAAAAAGCGGATTTCTGTCATAACATTGATTTACCTTCTGATTTTTCAAGGCAAGCTATTGAAAATGTTAGAAAATTGGAGAAAGGTGTCTATGTAGTTGATTTGAGAGACTCATTTCATTATTGGACTCACCAAACCACTTACAGTGTTTCAGGTACAAAATGACTGTTTCTCGCCTAGAAAATGCCAAAAAGCGGATTTCTGTAATAACATTGATTTACCTTCTGATTTTTCAAGGCAAGCTATTGAAAACGTCAGAAAATTGGAGAAAGGTGTCTATGTAGTTGATTTGAGCGACTCATTTCATTATTGGACTCACCAAACCACTTACAGTGTTTCAGGTACAAAATGACTGTTTCTCGCTGAGAAAATGCCAAAAAGCGGATTTCTGTCATAACATTGATTTACCTTCTGATTTTTTAAGGCAAGCTATTGAAAACGTTAGAAAATTGGAGAAAGGTGTCTATGTAGTTGATTTGAGCGACTCATTTCATTATTGGACTCACCAAACCACTTACAGTGTTTCAGGTACAAAATGACTGTTTCTCGCTGAGAAAATGCCAAAAAGCGGATTTCTGTCATAACATTGATTTACCTTCTGATTTTTCAAGGCAAGCTATTGAAAATGTTAGAAAATTGGAGAAAGGTGTCTATGTAGTTGATTTGAGAGACTCATTTCATTATTGGACTCACCAAACCACTTACAGTGTTTCAGGTACAAAATGACTGTTTCTCGCTGAGAAAATGCCAAAAAGCGGATTTCTGTCATAACATTGATTTACCTTCTGATTTTACAAGGCAAGCTATTGAAAACGTCAGAAAATTGGAGAAAGGAGTCTAAGTAGTTGATTTGAGAGACTCATTTCATTATTGGACTCACCAAACCACTTACAGTGTTTCAGGTACAAAATGACTGTTTCTCGCCTAGAAAATGCCAAAAAGCGGATTTCTGTAATAACATTGTTTTACCTTCTGAATTTTTAAGGCAACCTATTGAAAACGTCAGAAAATTGGAGAATGGAGTCTATGTAGTTGATTTGAGGGACTCATTTCATTATTGGACTCACCAAACCACTTACAGTGTTTCAGGTACAAAATGACTGTTTCTCGCTGAGAAAATGCCAAAAAGCGGATTTCTGTCATAACATTGATTTACCTTCTGATTTTTCAAGGCAAGCTATTGAAAACGTCAGAAAATTGGAGAAAGGAGTCTATGTAGTTGATTTGAGGGACTCATTTCATTATTGGACTCACCAAACCACTTACAGTGTTTCAGGTACAAAATGACTGTTTCTCGCCTAGAAAATGCCAAAAAGCGGATTTCTGTCATAACATTGATTTACCTTCTGATTTTTCAAGGCAAGCTATTGAAAACGTCAGAAAATTGGAGAAAGGAGTCTATGTAGTTGATTTGAGCGACTCATTTCATTATTGGACTCACCAAACCACTTACAGTGTTTCAGGTACAAAATGACTGTTTCTCGCTGAGAAAATGCCAAAAAGCGGATTTCTGTCATAACATTGATTTACCTTCTGATTTTTCAAGGCAAGCTATTGAAAATGTTAGAAAATTGGAGAAAGGTGTCTATGTAGTTGATTTGAGAGACTCATTTCATTATTGAACTCACCAAACCACTTACAGTGTTTCAGGTACAAAATGACTGTTTCTCGCTGAGAAAATGCCAAAAAGCGGATTTCTGTCATAACATTGATTTACCTTCTGATTTTTCAAGGCAAGCTATTGAAAACGTCAGAAAATTGGAGAAAGGAGTCTAAGTAGTTGATTTGAGAGACTCATTTCATTATTGGACTCACCAAACCACTTACAGTGTTTCAGGTACAAAATGACTGTTTCTCGCCTAGAAAATGCCAAAAAGCGGATTTCTGTAATAACATTGTTTTACCTTCTGAATTTTTAAGGCAACCTATTGAAAACGTCAGAAAATTGGAGAAAGGAGTCTATGTAGTTGATTTGAGGGACTCATTTCATTATTGGACTCACCAAACCACTTACAGTGTTTCAGGTACAAAATGACTGTTTCTCGCTGAGAAAATGCCAAAAAGCGGATTTCTGTCATAACATTGATTTACCTTCTGATTTTTTAAGGCAAGCTATTGAAAACGTCAGAAAATTGGAGAAAGGAGTCTAAGTAGTTGATTTGAGAGACTCATTTCATTATTGGACTCACCAAACCACTTACAGTGTTTCAGGTACAAAATGACTGTTTCTCGCCTAGAAAATGCCAAAAAGCGGATTTCTGTAATAACATTGTTTTACCTTCTGAATTTTTAAGGCAACCTATTGAAAACGTCAGAAAATTGGAGAAAGGAGTCTATGTAGTTGATTTGAGGGACTCATTTCATTATTGGACTCACCAAACCACTTACAGTGTTTCAGGTACAAAATGACTGTTTCTCGCTGAGAAAATGCCAAAAAGCGGATTTCTGTCATAACATTGATTTACCTTCTGATTTTTTAAGGCAAGCTATTGAAAACGTTAGAAAATTGGAGAAAGGTGTCTATGTAGTTGATTTGAGCGACTCATTTCATTATTGGACTCACCAAACCACTTACAGTGTTTCAGGTACAAAATGACTGTTTCTCGCTGAGAAAATGCCAAAAAGCGGATTTCTGTCATAACATTGATTTACCTTCTGATTTTTCAAGGCAAGCTATTGAAAATGTTAGAAAATTGGAGAAAGGTGTCTATGTAGTTGATTTGAGAGACTCATTTCATTATTGGACTCACCAAACCACTTACAGTGTTTCAGGTACAAAATGACTGTTTCTCGCTGAGAAAATGCCAAAAAGCGGATTTCTGTCATAACATTGATTTACCTTCTGATTTTTCAAGGCAAGCTATTGAAAACGTCAGAAAATTGGAGAAAGGAGTCTAAGTAGTTGATTTGAGAGACTCATTTCATTATTGGACTCACCAAACCACTTACAGTGTTTCAGGTACAAAATGACTGTTTCTCGCCTAGAAAATGCCAAAAAGCGGATTTCTGTAATAACATTGTTTTACCTTCTGAATTTTTAAGGCAACCTATTGAAAACGTCAGAAAATTGGAGAAAGGAGTCTATGTAGTTGATTTGAGGGACTCATTTCATTATTGGACTCACCAAACCACTTACAGTGTTTCAGGTACAAAATGACTGTTTCTCGCTGAGAAAATGCCAAAAAGCGGATTTCTGTCATAACATTGATTTACCTTCTGATTTTTCAAGGCAAGCTATTGAAAACGTCAGAAAATTGGAGAAAGGAGTCTAAGTAGTTGATTTGAGAGACTCATTTCATTATTGGACTCACCAAACCACTTACAGTGTTTCAGGTACAAAATGACTGTTTCTCGCCTAGAAAATGCCAAAAAGCGGATTTCTGTAATAACATTGTTTTACCTTCTGAATTTTTAAGGCAACCTATTGAAAACGTCAGAAAATTGGAGAAAGGAGTCTATGTAGTTGATTTGAGGGACTCATTTCATTATTGGACTCACCAAACCACTTACAGTGTTTCAGGTACAAAATGACTGTTTCTCGCTGAGAAAATGCCAAAAAGCGGATTTCTGTCATAACATTGATTTACCTTCTGATTTTTCAAGGCAAGCTATTGAAAACGTCAGAAAATTGGAGAAAGGAGTCTAAGTAGTTGATTTGAGAGACTCATTTCATTATTGGACTCACCAAACCACTTACAGTGTTTCAGGTACAAAATGACTGTTTCTCGCCTAGAAAATGCCAAAAAGCGGATTTCTGTAATAACATTGTTTTACCTTCTGAATTTTTAAGGCAACCTATTGAAAACGTCAGAAAATTGGAGAAAGGAGTCTATGTAGTTGATTTGAGGGACTCATTTCATTATTGGACTCACCAAACCACTTACAGTGTTTCAGGTACAAAATGACTGTTTCTCGCTGAGAAAATGCCAAAAAGCGGATTTCTGTCATAACATTGATTTACCTTCTGATTTTTTAAGGCAAGCTATTGAAAACGTTAGAAAATTGGAGAAAGGTGTCTATGTAGTTGATTTGAGCGACTCATTTCATTATTGGACTCACCAAACCACTTACAGTGTTTCAGGTACAAAATGACTGTTTCTCGCTGAGAAAATGCCAAAAAGCGGATTTCTGTCATAACATTGATTTACCTTCTTATTTTTCAAGGCAAGCTATTGAAAATGTTAGAAAATTGGAGAAAGGTGTCTATGTAGTTGATTTGAGAGACTCATTTCATTATTGGACTCACCAAACCACTTACAGTGTTTCAGGTACAAAATGACTGTTTCTCGCTGAGAAAATGCCAAAAAGCGGATTTCTGTCATAACATTGATTTACCTTCTGATTTTTTAAGGCAAGCTATTGAAAACGTTAAAAAATTGGAGAAAGGTGTCTATGTAGTTGATTTGAGCGACTCATTTCATTATTGGACTCACCAAACCACTTACAGTGTTTCAGGTACAAAATGACTGTTTCTCGCTGAGAAAATGCCAAAAAGCGGATTTCTGTCATAACATTGATTTACCTTCTGATTTTTCAAGGCAAGCTATTGAAAATGTTAGAAAATTGGAGATAGGTGTCTATGTAGTTGATTTGAGAGACTCATTTCATTATTGGACTCACCAAACCACTTACAGTGTTTCAGGTACAAAATGACTGTTTCTCGCTGAGAAAATGCCAAAAAGCGGATTTCTGTCATAACATTGATTTACCTTCTGATTTTTCAAGGCAAGCTATTGAAAACGTCAGAAAATTGGAGAAAGGAGTCTAAGTAGTTGATTTGAGAGACTCATTTCATTATTGGACTCACCAAACCACTTACAGTGTTTCAGGTACAAAATGACTGTTTCTCGCCTAGAAAATGCCAAAAAGCGGATTTCTGTAATAACATTGTTTTACCTTCTGAATTTTTAAGGCAACCTATTGAAAACGTCAGAAAATTGGAGAAAGGAGTCTATGTAGTTGATTTGAGGGACTCATTTCATTATTGGACTCACCAAACCACTTACAGTGTTTCAGGTACAAAATGACTGTTTCTCGCTGAGAAAATGCCAAAAAGCGGATTTCTGTCATAACATTGATTTACCTTCTGATTTTTTAAGGCAAGCTATTGAAAACGTTAGAAAATTGGAGAAAGGTGTCTATGTAGTTGATTTGAGCGACTCATTTCATTATTGGACTCACCAAACCACTTACAGTGTTTCAGGTACAAAATGACTGTTTCTCGCTGAGAAAATGCCAAAAAGCGGATTTCTGTCATAACATTGATTTACCTTCTGATTTTTCAAGGCAAGCTATTGAAAATGTTAGAAAATTGGAGAAAGGTGTCTATGTAGTTGATTTGAGAGACTCATTTCATTATTGGACTCACCAAACCACTTACAGTGTTTCAGGTACAAAATGACTGTTTCTCGCTGAGAAAATGCCAAAAAGCGGATTTCTGTCATAACATTGATTTACCTTCTGATTTTTTAAGGCAAGCTATTGAAAACGTTAGAAAATTGGAGAAAGGTGTCTATGTAGTTGATTTGAGCGACTCATTTCATTATTGGACTCACCAAACCACTTACAGTGTTTCAGGTACAAAATGACTGTTTCTCGCTGAGAAACTGCCAAAAAGCGGATTTCTGTAATAACATTGTTTCAAGTGTCTGAGAGAGCTTAGCAAGGGGCCTCGCATTGACCATTACTTCCTTAGAGGTAGGGCAAATCAGTCGAGTGAAGCCCAGTGGCAGGATATTCACCACAGTCCACAGGGTATCAGAACCCTAGACGAAGCTCAATCAAGCACAGATCCATTTATGAACATCAGCCCAGAGTCCATCCAGCCACAGACAGCAGTAGAGCGGAGGCTGACTGGACGAAAACCTCAAATCTTGTGGCCTAAATCCTGTCAGAAAAAGGAGTGGGAAACCACAGACACAGACCTCGTCCACCTTTTAGAAGGTCTGAAAGGGGGTGTGGAGAAAAAACTGGACAAGATCGGAGAGACCATTTATAGCTATGGAGCAGAGAGATTTGGTCTGAAACGTGAGAACTTGCAGACACAGAAGGAACCATCTGCTCATCTCAAGTCCAGGAGACAACAAGAGATTCAGAGACTCGTGAAAGAAAGGAGGTGCCTGAGGAAACAATGGAAGGAGGCCACGGAAGTGGAAAGGAAAGGCCTTGGGGCACTACAGGGCGACATCAAGCAGCGTCTGGCAGCACTGCGAAGAGCAGAATGCCTGAGAAGGCAACATAAGAAGAGAGAGCGAACGAGAACTGCCTTCTACAGAGATCCCTATAAATTTGTTAAGGACCTCTTTGTCAGGGAGAAATCTGGGACCCTCAAAGTACCCATAAGAGAACTGGAAGAACATCTTCGGAAGACCTACTCCGACAAACAGAGGCATGTGCCAGCCAGCATTCCGGAGGATATGCCACCCATCCAACCACCTGAGCACCAGATGGAAACAAGGCCCCCCACATGGAGCGAAGTTGAGAGCACAGTAAAACGGGCAAGAACAGCTTCAGCCCCGGGGCCCAACGGCATTCCATACAGGGTGTATAAGAACATGCCAGGCGTCTTGAAATACCTCTGGAAGCTTATGAAAGTGGCATGGGAAAAAGGAATGATACCAAAGGCATGGCGACGGGCAGGAGGGATCCTGATTCCCAAAGAGAAGAATTCCTCAACCATCGAGCAGTTTCGCCAGATCAGCCTTCTCAATGTGGAAGGAAAGATTTTCTTCAGTGTCGTGGCCTGTAGGCTCTCAGCATTCCTGCTGGCGAACAACTTTGTTGACACCTCAGTGCAAAAGGCAGGGATAATTGGGTTCTCAGGTTGCTTGGAACACACAAATGTCATCTGGCACCAAGTACAGACGGCCAAGAAGGAGAAGAAAGACCTGCATGTGGTGTTTTTAGATCTTGCCAATGCCTTCGGGTCAGTGCCTCATGAGATCTTGTGGACAGCGTTCAACTTCTTTCAAGTGCCAGAGGGCATCACAAGTCTAGTCAAAGCCTACTTCCAGGATCTCCAATTCTGTGTTACAGCACAGGATAGTACAACTGCCTGGCAGCACCTTGAGATAGGCATTATGGCGGGCTGCACCATCTCGCCACTGGTGTTTACAATGGCAATGGAGCTACTTATTCGTGCATCACGATGGGTGGTTGGAGGAGAACGATTGAGAGCGGGCTCCGTCTTCCCCCAATCAGGGCGTACATGGACGACATGACGACAATAACAACAACGGTCGCATGTACCAAACGTCTGCTGGAGAAACTCCGGGGAAACATCAAATGGGCACGAATGGAGATTAAACCCAGCAAATCCCGTAGCATCTCCATTGTCAAAGGTAAGCTCACCAATGCAAGGTTCTATGTGGACGACCAGCCAATCCCAACAAGTTCTGGAGAAGCCTATCAAAAGCCTTGGCCGATGGTATAGCGCAGAACTTAAAGACTCTGAGCAGGTGGAACAACTCAGGCAGGATACAATCAGCGGCCTCAAGCAGATTAACAACACTGCTCTCCCTGGAAAATTGAAGCTATGGTGCTTTAAGTTTGGGCTGCTACCTCGCCTCATGTGGCCAATTTCCATCTATGAGGTCACCTTATCTCATGTCAATCGGCTTGAGAGACTGGTGAATGCCCAAGTGAGGAAGTGGCTTGGACTGCCGAGATGCCTTTCCAGCATAGGCCTGTATGGCAATGGAGCGCTGTCCCTTCCAATCTCAAGCCTGGTGGAGGAGTACAAATGTGCCAAAACAAGGGTGGAAATGACTCTTACAGAATCCCGGGACCCATGCGTCAGAGATGCGGCTCCAAACCTGGCAACAGGGAGGAAATGGAAACCATCTGCAGCAGTAGCAGTGGCAAAGACCACCCTCAGACACCGGGATATAGTGGGACGAGTCCAACATGGCAGAGGGGGTCTTGGCCTGGAAGCAACAACACCCGCTTGGCAAAAGGCTACTCCGTCTGAACGGCGACACATGGTGGTTGAGGAGGTGCGCAACCAGGAGGAGGCAGCCAGGTGTGCCAAGGCAGTCTCCCAAGCTCAGCAAGGACGCTGGATGAGGTGGGAGGGTGTGGAGAGGAGGAAAATCACGTGGAATGAGATGTGGAGCATGGAGGCTAATAGGCTCAGCTTCATCATCAGAGCCACTTATGATGTCCTGACCTCTCCAACCAACCTACATCTCTGGTATGGAGAGGACCCAGCCTGCCTGCAGTGTGCAGCCCCAGCAACCCTCAAACACATCCTGGTGGGTTGCAAGACCAGCCTGACTCAAGGAAGATACACCTGGCGCCATAACCAAGTGTTGAAGGGCTTGGCTGCCAAACTTGAGGACAAGAGGGTCACCATCAACGCCATGCCTTTCAAAACCCAGACCACCCTCCCACGGAAGACAACATTCGTCCGACAAGGGGAGAAACGGAGAACCAAGCCATCACCTCCAAACTCAGGCCCACTGGACACAGCCCGGGATTGGGAAATGCGGGTAGACCTCAGCAAGAGGCTCACTTTCCCGCCAGAAATCGCAGCAACCAACCTTCGCCCAGATTTGGTCCTCTGGTCCAAGTCCTGCCGGCGTGTCTTCATTGTGGAGCTGACTGTCCCGTGGGAGGATATCATCGACGAAGCATTCGAAAGAAAAAGGCTGCGTTATGCTAACCTAGCAGCTGATGCTGAGGCGCGGGGATGGAACGTAAAGGTGTGGCCAGTGGAGGTTGGCTGCCGAGGCTTTGTAGCCAGGTCCACCACACGGCTCCTGAAGGAAGTTGGGATCAGAGGACAGGCCCAGCGGAAGGCAATAAAAGAACTTGCCAAAGCAGCCGAACGGAGCAGTCACTGGCTGTGGCTGAAACGGAGGGATGCAACATGGGCTGTTTGATGACCACGGGGTGCCACCATATGACACACACCCAGGTCTGATCAGCCTGTGGCAGGCCAACCTTGGAAGAGGGTGTATTGTGTTAAGAGGCCGAAACACCTGATGAAGACAAGGCACACAACTGATGACGTGTAGATTTGGTGGTGCCCCGCGATCCTGTCCAAACTCCACCCAACAGTCATGTCCGATAGGAGTTATCGTGCTGATATAATTTAGGGATATTAACAGCTAGTCCTATTAAGAATCCTACCTTCTGATTTTTTAAGGCAAGCTATTGAAAACGTCAGAAAATTGGAGAAAGGAGTCTATGTAGTTGATTTGAGCGACTCATTTCATTATTGGACTCACCAAACCACTTACAGTGTTTCAGGTACAAAATGACTGTTTCTCGCTGAGAAACTGCCAAAAAGCGGATTTCTGTAATAACATTGTTTTACCTTCTGATTTTTTAAGGCAAGCTATTGAAAATGTTAGAAAATTGGAAAAAGGAGTCTATGTAGTTGATTTGAGAGACTCATTTCATTATTGGACTCACCAAACCACTTACAGTGTTTCAGGTACAAAATGACTGTTTCTCGCCTAGAAAATGCCAAAAAGCGGATTTCTGTAATAACATTGTTTTACCTTCTGAATTTTTAAGGCAACCTATTGAAAACGTCAGAAAATTGGAGAAAGGAGTCTATGTAGTTGATTTGAGGGACTCATTTCATTATTGGACTCACCAAACCACTTACAGTGTTTCAGGTACAAAATGACTGTTTCTCGCTGAGAAAATGCCAAAAAGCGGATTTCTGTCATAACATTGATTTACCTTCTGATTTTTTAAGGCAAGCTATTGAAAACGTTAGAAAATTGGAGAAAGGTGTCTATGTAGTTGATTTGAGCGACTCATTTCATTATTGGACTCACCAAACCACTTACAGTGTTTCAGGTACAAAATGACTGTTTCTCGCTGAGAAAATGCCAAAAAGCGGATTTCTGTCATAACATTGATTTACCTTCTGATTTTTCAAGGCAAGCTATTGAAAATGTTAGAAAATTGGAGAAAGGTGTCTATGTAGTTGATTTGAGAGACTCATTTCATTATTGGACTCACCAAACCACTTACAGTGTTTCAGGTACAAAATGACTGTTTCTCGCTGAGAAAATGCCAAAAAGCGGATTTCTGTCATAACATTGATTTACCTTCTGGTTTTTTAAGGCAAGCTATTGAAAACGTTAGAAAATTGGAGAAAGGTGTCTATGTAGTTGATTTGAGCGACTCATTTCATTATTGGACTCACCAAACCACTTACAGTGTTTCAGGTACAAAATGACTGTTTCTCGCTGAGAAAATGCCAAAAAGCGGATTTCTGTCATAACATTGATTTACCTTCTGATTTTTCAAGGCAAGCTATTGAAAATGTTAGAAAATTGGAGAAAGGTGTCTATGTAGTTGATTTGAGAGACTCATTTCATTATTGGACTCACCAAACCACTTACAGTGTTTCAGGTACAAAATGACTGTTTCTCGCTGAGAAAATGCCAAAAAGCGGATTTCTGTCATAACATTGATTTACCTTCTGATTTTTCAAGGCAAGCTATTGAAAACGTCAGAAAATTGGAGAAAGGAGTCTAAGTAGTTGATTTGAGAGACTCATTTCATTATTGGACTCACCAAACCACTTACAGTGTTTCAGGTACAAAATGACTGTTTCTCGCCTAGAAAATGCCAAAAAGCGGATTTCTGTAATAACATTGTTTTACCTTCTGAATTTTTAAGGCAACCTATTGAAAACGTCAGAAAATTGGAGAAAGGAGTCTATGTAGTTGATTTGAGGGACTCATTTCATTATTGGACTCACCAAACCACTTACAGTGTTTCAGGTACAAAATGACTGTTTCTCGCTGAGAAAATGCCAAAAAGCGGATTTCTGTCATAACATTGATTTACCTTCTGATTTTTTAAGGCAAGCTATTGAAAACGTCAGAAAATTGGAGAAAGGAGTCTAAGTAGTTGATTTGAGAGACTCATTTCATTATTGGACTCACCAAACCACTTACAGTGTTTCAGGTACAAAATGACTGTTTCTCGCCTAGAAAATGCCAAAAAGCGGATTTCTGTAATAACATTGTTTTACCTTCTGAATTTTAAAGGCAACCTATTGAAAACGTCAGAAAATTGGAGAAAGGAGTCTATGTAGTTGATTTGAGGGACTCATTTCATTATTGGACTCACCAAACCACTTACAGTGTTTCAGGTACAAAATGACTGTTTCTCGCTGAGAAAATGCCAAAAAGCGGATTTCTGTCATAACATTGATTTACCTTCTGATTTTTTAAGGCAAGCTATTGAAAACGTTAGAAAATTGGAGAAAGGTGTCTATGTAGTTGATTTGAGCGACTCATTTCATTATTGGACTCACCAAACCACTTACAGTGTTTCAGGTACAAAATGACTGTTTCTCGCTGAGAAAATGCCAAAAAGCGGATTTCTGTCATAACATTGATTTACCTTCTGATTTTTCAAGGCAAGCTATTGAAAATGTTAGAAAATTGGAGAAAGGTGTCTATGTAGTTGATTTGAGAGACTCATTTCATTATTGGACTCACCAAACCACTTACAGTGTTTCAGGTACAAAATGACTGTTTCTCGCTGAGAAAATGCCAAAAAGCGGATTTCTGTCATAACATTGATTTACCTTCTGATTTTTCAAGGCAAGCTATTGAAAACGTCAGAAAATTGGAGAAAGGAGTCTAAGTAGTTGATTTGAGAGACTCATTTCATTATTGGACTCACCAAACCACTTACAGTGTTTCAGGTACAAAATGACTGTTTCTCGCCTAGAAAATGCCAAAAAGCGGATTTCTGTAATAACATTGTTTTACCTTCTGAATTTTTAAGGCAACCTATTGAAAACGTCAGAAAATTGGAGAAAGGAGTCTATGTAGTTGATTTGAGGGACTCATTTCATTATTGGACTCACCAAACCACTTACAGTGTTTCAGGTACAAAATGACTGTTTCTCGCTGAGAAAATGCCAAAAAGCGGATTTCTGTCATAACATTGATTTACCTTCTGATTTTTCAAGGCAAGCTATTGAAAACGTCAGAAAATTGGAGAAAGGAGTCTAAGTAGTTGATTTGAGAGACTCATTTCATTATTGGACTCACCAAACCACTTACAGTGTTTCAGGTACAAAATGACTGTTTCTCGCCTAGAAAATGCCAAAAAGCGGATTTCTGTAATAACATTGTTTTACCTTCTGAATTTTTAAGGCAACCTATTGAAAACGTCAGAAAATTGGAGAAAGGAGTCTATGTAGTTGATTTGAGGGACTCATTTCATTATTGGACTCACCAAACCACTTACAGTGTTTCAGGTACAAAATGACTGTTTCTCGCTGAGAAAATGCCAAAAAGCGGATTTCTGTCATAACATTGATTTACCTTCTGATTTTTCAAGGCAAGCTATTGAAAACGTCAGAAAATTGGAGAAAGGAGTCTAAGTAGTTGATTTGAGAGACTCATTTCATTATTGGACTCACCAAACCACTTACAGTGTTTCAGGTACAAAATGACTGTTTCTCGCCTAGAAAATGCCAAAAAGCGGATTTCTGTAATAACATTGTTTTACCTTCTGAATTTTTAAGGCAACCTATTGAAAACGTCAGAAAATTGGAGAAAGGAGTCTATGTAGTTGATTTGAGGGACTCATTTCATTATTGGACTCACCAAACCACTTACAGTGTTTCAGGTACAAAATGACTGTTTCTCGCTGAGAAAATGCCAAAAAGCGGATTTCTGTCATAACATTGATTTACCTTCTGATTTTTTAAGGCAAGCTATTGAAAACGTTAGAAAATTGGAGAAAGGTGTCTATGTAGTTGATTTGAGCGACTCATTTCATTATTGGACTCACCAAACCACTTACAGTGTTTCAGGTACAAAATGACTGTTTCTCGCTGAGAAAATGCCAAAAAGCGGATTTCTGTCATAACATTGATTTACCTTCTTATTTTTCAAGGCAAGCTATTGAAAATGTTAGAAAATTGGAGAAAGGTGTCTATGTAGTTGATTTGAGAGACTCATTTCATTATTGGACTCACCAAACCACTTACAGTGTTTCAGGTACAAAATGACTGTTTCTCGCTGAGAAAATGCCAAAAAGCGGATTTCTGTCATAACATTGATTTACCTTCTGATTTTTTAAGGCAAGCTATTGAAAACGTTAGAAAATTGGAGAAAGGTGTCTATGTAGTTGATTTGAGCGACTCATTTCATTATTGGACTCACCAAACCACTTACAGTGTTTCAGGTACAAAATGACTGTTTCTCGCTGAGAAAATGCCAAAAAGCGGATTTCTGTCATAACATTGATTTACCTTCTGATTTTTCAAGGCAAGCTATTGAAAATGTTAGAAAATTGGAGATAGGTGTCTATGTAGTTGATTTGAGAGACTCATTTCATTATTGGACTCACCAAACCACTTACAGTGTTTCAGGTACAAAATGACTGTTTCTCGCTGAGAAAATGCCAAAAAGCGGATTTCTGTCATAACATTGATTTACCTTCTGATTTTTCAAGGCAAGCTATTGAAAACGTCAGAAAATTGGAGAAAGGAGTCTAAGTAGTTGATTTGAGAGACTCATTTCATTATTGGACTCACCAAACCACTTACAGTGTTTCAGGTACAAAATGACTGTTTCTCGCCTAGAAAATGCCAAAAAGCGGATTTCTGTAATAACATTGTTTTACCTTCTGAATTTTTAAGGCAACCTATTGAAAACGTCAGAAAATTGGAGAAAGGAGTCTATGTAGTTGATTTGAGGGACTCATTTCATTATTGGACTCACCAAACCACTTACAGTGTTTCAGGTACAAAATGACTGTTTCTCGCTGAGAAAATGCCAAAAAGCGGATTTCTGTCATAACATTGATTTACCTTCTGATTTTTTAAGGCAAGCTATTGAAAACGTTAGAAAATTGGAGAAAGGTGTCTATGTAGTTGATTTGAGCGACTCATTTCATTATTGGACTCACCAAACCACTTACAGTGTTTCAGGTACAAAATGACTGTTTCTCGCTGAGAAAATGCCAAAAAGCGGATTTCTGTCATAACATTGATTTACCTTCTGATTTTTCAAGGCAAGCTATTGAAAATGTTAGAAAATTGGAGAAAGGTGTCTATGTAGTTGATTTGAGAGACTCATTTCATTATTGGACTCACCAAACCACTTACAGTGTTTCAGGTACAAAATGACTGTTTCTCGCTGAGAAAATGCCAAAAAGCGGATTTCTGTCATAACATTGATTTACCTTCTGATTTTTTAAGGCAAGCTATTGAAAACGTTAGAAAATTGGAGAAAGGTGTCTATGTAGTTGATTTGAGCGACTCATTTCATTATTGGACTCACCAAACCACTTACAGTGTTTCAGGTACAAAATGACTGTTTCTCGCTGAGAAACTGCCAAAAAGCGGATTTCTGTAATAACATTGTTTCAAGTGTCTGAGAGAGCTTAGCAAGGGGCCTCGCATTGACCATTACTTCCTTAGAGGTAGGGCAAATCAGTCGAGTGAAGCCCAGTGGCAGGATATTCACCACAGTCCACAGGGTATCAGAACCCTAGACGAAGCTCAATCAAGCACAGATCCATTTATGAACATCAGCCCAGAGTCCATCCAGCCACAGACAGCAGTAGAGCGGAGGCTGACTGGACGAAAACCTCAAATCTTGTGGCCTAAATCCTGTCAGAAAAAGGAGTGGGAAACCACAGACACAGACCTCGTCCACCTTTTAGAAGGTCTGAAAGGGGGTGTGGAGAAAAAACTGGACAAGATCGGAGAGACCATTTATAGCTATGGAGCAGAGAGATTTGGTCTGAAACGTGAGAACTTGCAGACACAGAAGGAACCATCTGCTCATCTCAAGTCCAGGAGACAACAAGAGATTCAGAGACTCGTGAAAGAAAGGAGGTGCCTGAGGAAACAATGGAAGGAGGCCACGGAAGTGGAAAGGAAAGGCCTTGGGGCACTACAGGGCGACATCAAGCAGCGTCTGGCAGCACTGCGAAGAGCAGAATGCCTGAGAAGGCAACATAAGAAGAGAGAGCGAACGAGAACTGCCTTCTACAGAGATCCCTATAAATTTGTTAAGGACCTCTTTGTCAGGGAGAAATCTGGGACCCTCAAAGTACCCATAAGAGAACTGGAAGAACATCTTCGGAAGACCTACTCCGACAAACAGAGGCATGTGCCAGCCAGCATTCCGGAGGATATGCCACCCATCCAACCACCTGAGCACCAGATGGAAACAAGGCCCCCCACATGGAGCGAAGTTGAGAGCACAGTAAAACGGGCAAGAACAGCTTCAGCCCCGGGGCCCAACGGCATTCCATACAGGGTGTATAAGAACATGCCAGGCGTCTTGAAATACCTCTGGAAGCTTATGAAAGTGGCATGGGAAAAAGGAATGATACCAAAGGCATGGCGACGGGCAGGAGGGATCCTGATTCCCAAAGAGAAGAATTCCTCAACCATCGAGCAGTTTCGCCAGATCAGCCTTCTCAATGTGGAAGGAAAGATTTTCTTCAGTGTCGTGGCCTGTAGGCTCTCAGCATTCCTGCTGGCGAACAACTTTGTTGACACCTCAGTGCAAAAGGCAGGGATAATTGGGTTCTCAGGTTGCTTGGAACACACAAATGTCATCTGGCACCAAGTACAGACGGCCAAGAAGGAGAAGAAAGACCTGCATGTGGTGTTTTTAGATCTTGCCAATGCCTTCGGGTCAGTGCCTCATGAGATCTTGTGGACAGCGTTCAACTTCTTTCAAGTGCCAGAGGGCATCACAAGTCTAGTCAAAGCCTACTTCCAGGATCTCCAATTCTGTGTTACAGCACAGGATAGTACAACTGCCTGGCAGCACCTTGAGATAGGCATTATGGCGGGCTGCACCATCTCGCCACTGGTGTTTACAATGGCAATGGAGCTACTTATTCGTGCATCACGATGGGTGGTTGGAGGAGAACGATTGAGAGCGGGCTCCGTCTTCCCCCAATCAGGGCGTACATGGACGACATGACGACAATAACAACAACGGTCGCATGTACCAAACGTCTGCTGGAGAAACTCCGGGGAAACATCAAATGGGCACGAATGGAGATTAAACCCAGCAAATCCCGTAGCATCTCCATTGTCAAAGGTAAGCTCACCAATGCAAGGTTCTATGTGGACGACCAGCCAATCCCAACAAGTTCTGGAGAAGCCTATCAAAAGCCTTGGCCGATGGTATAGCGCAGAACTTAAAGACTCTGAGCAGGTGGAACAACTCAGGCAGGATACAATCAGCGGCCTCAAGCAGATTAACAACACTGCTCTCCCTGGAAAATTGAAGCTATGGTGCTTTAAGTTTGGGCTGCTACCTCGCCTCATGTGGCCAATTTCCATCTATGAGGTCACCTTATCTCATGTCAATCGGCTTGAGAGACTGGTGAATGCCCAAGTGAGGAAGTGGCTTGGACTGCCGAGATGCCTTTCCAGCATAGGCCTGTATGGCAATGGAGCGCTGTCCCTTCCAATCTCAAGCCTGGTGGAGGAGTACAAATGTGCCAAAACAAGGGTGGAAATGACTCTTACAGAATCCCGGGACCCATGCGTCAGAGATGCGGCTCCAAACCTGGCAACAGGGAGGAAATGGAAACCATCTGCAGCAGTAGCAGTGGCAAAGACCACCCTCAGACACCGGGATATAGTGGGACGAGTCCAACATGGCAGAGGGGGTCTTGGCCTGGAAGCAACAACACCCGCTTGGCAAAAGGCTACTCCGTCTGAACGGCGACACATGGTGGTTGAGGAGGTGCGCAACCAGGAGGAGGCAGCCAGGTGTGCCAAGGCAGTCTCCCAAGCCCAGCAAGGACGCTGGATGAGGTGGGAGGGTGTGGAGAGGAGGAAAATCACGTGGAATGAGATGTGGAGCATGGAGGCTAATAGGCTCAGCTTCATCATCAGAGCCACTTATGATGTCCTGACCTCTCCAACCAACCTACATCTCTGGTATGGAGAGGACCCAGCCTGCCTGCAGTGTGCAGCCCCAGCAACCCTCAAACACATCCTGGTGGGTTGCAAGACCAGCCTGACTCAAGGAAGATACACCTGGCGCCATAACCAAGTGTTGAAGGGCTTGGCTGCCAAACTTGAGGACAAGAGGGTCACCATCAACGCCATGCCTTTCAAAACCCAGACCACCCTCCCACGGAAGACAACATTCGTCCGACAAGGGGAGAAACGGAGAACCAAGCCATCACCTCCAAACTCAGGCCCACTGGACACAGCCCGGGATTGGGAAATGCGGGTAGACCTCAGCAAGAGGCTCACTTTCCCGCCAGAAATCGCAGCAACCAACCTTCGCCCAGATTTGGTCCTCTGGTCCAAGTCCTGCCGGCGTGTCTTCATTGTGGAGCTGACTGTCCCGTGGGAGGATATCATCGACGAAGCATTCGAAAGAAAAAGGCTGCGTTATGCTAACCTAGCAGCTGATGCTGAGGCGCGGGGATGGAACGTAAAGGTGTGGCCAGTGGAGGTTGGCTGCCGAGGCTTTGTAGCCAGGTCCACCACACGGCTCCTGAAGGAAGTTGGGATCAGAGGACAGGCCCAGCGGAAGGCAATAAAAGAACTTGCCAAAGCAGCCGAACGGAGCAGTCACTGGCTGTGGCTGAAACGGAGGGATGCAACATGGGCTGTTTGATGACCACGGGGTGCCACCATATGACACACACCCAGGTCTGATCAGCCTGTGGCAGGCCAACCTTGGAAGAGGGTGTATTGTGTTAAGAGGCCGAAACACCTGATGAAGACAAGGCACACAACTGATGACGTGTAGATTTGGTGGTGCCCCGCGATCCTGTCCAAACTCCACCCAACAGTCATGTCCGATAGGAGTTATCGTGCTGATATAATTTAGGGATATTAACAGCTAGTCCTATTAAGAATCCTACCTTCTGATTTTTTAAGGCAAGCTATTGAAAACGTCAGAAAATTGGAGAAAGGAGTCTATGTAGTTGATTTGAGCGACTCATTTCATTATTGGACTCACCAAACCACTTACAGTGTTTCAGGTACAAAATGACTGTTTCTCGCTGAGAAACTGCCAAAAAGCGGATTTCTGTAATAACATTGTTTTACCTTCTGATTTTTTAAGGCAAGCTATTGAAAATGTTAGAAAATTGGAAAAAGGAGTCTATGTAGTTGATTTGAGAGACTCATTTCATTATTGGACTCACCAAACCACTTACAGTGTTTCAGGTACAAAATGACTGTTTCTCGCTGAGAAAATGCCAAAAAGCGGATTTCTGTCATAACATTGATTTACCTTCTGATTTTTCAAGGCAAGCTATTGAAAATGTCAGAAAATTGGAGAAAGATGTCTATGTAGTTGATTTGAGAGACTCATTTCATTATTGGACTCACCAAACCACTTACAGTGTTTCAGGTACAAAATGACTGTTTCTCGCTGAGAAAATGCCAAAAAGCGGATTTCTGTCATAACATTGATTTACCTTCTGATTTTTCAAGGCAAGCTATTGAAAACGTCAGAAAATTGGAGAAAGGAGTCTAAGTAGTTGATTTGAGAGACTCATTTCATTATTGGACTCACCAAACCACTTACAGTGTTTCAGGTACAAAATGACTGTTTCTCGCCTAGAAAATGCCAAAAAGCGGATTTCTGTAATAACATTGTTTTACCTTCTGAATTTTTAAGGCAACCTATTGAAAACGTCAGAAAATTGGAGAAAGGAGTCTATGTAGTTGATTTGAGGGAATCATTTCATTATTGGACTCACCAAACCACTTACAGTGTTTTAGGTACAAAATGACTGTTTCTCGCTGAGAAACTGCCAAAAAGCGGATTTCTGTCATAACATTGATTTACCTTCTGATTTTTCAAGGCAAGCTATTGAAAATGTTAGAAAATTGGAGAAAGGTGTCTATGTAGTTGATTTGAGAGACTCATTTCATTATTGGACTCACCAAACCACTTACAGTGTTTCAGGTACAAAATGACTGTTTCTCGCTGAGAAAATGCAAAAAAGCGGATTTCTGTCATAACATTGATTTACCTTCTGATTTTTCAAGGCAAGCTATTGAAAACGTCTGAAAATTGGAGAAAGGAGTCTATGTAGTTGATTTGAGCGACTCATTTCATTATTGGACTCACCAAACCACTTACAGTGTTTCAGGTACAAAATGACTGTTTCTCGCTGAGAAAATGCCAAAAAGCGGATTTCTGTCATAACATTGATTTACCTTCTGATTTTTCAAGGCAAGCTATTGAAAATGTTAGAAAATTGGAGAAAGGTGTCTATGTAGTTGATTTGAGAGACTCATTTCATTATTGGACTCACCAAACCACTTACAGTGTTTCAGGTACAAAATGACTGTTTCTCGCTGAGAAAATGCCAAAAAGCGGATTTCTGTCATAACATTGATTTACCTTCTGATTTTTCAAGGCAAGCTATTGAAAACGTCAGAAAATTGGAGAAAGGAGTCTAAGTAGTTGATTTGAGAGACTCATTTCATTATTGGACTCACCAAACCACTTACAGTGTTTCAGGTACAAAATGACTGTTTCTCGCCTAGAAAATGCCAAAAAGCGGATTTCTGTAATAACATTGTTTTACCTTCTGAATTTTTAAGGCAACCTATTGAAAACGTCAGAAAATTGGAGAAAGGAGTCTATGTAGTTGATTTGAGGGACTCATTTCATTATTGGACTCACCAAACCACTTACAGTGTTTCAGGTACAAAATGACTGTTTCTCGCTGAGAAAATGCCAAAAAGCGGATTTCTGTCATAACATTGATTTACCTTCTGATTTTTCAAGGCAAGCTATTGAAAACGTCAGAAAATTGGAGAAAGGAGTCTAAGTAGTTGATTTGAGAGACTCATTTCATTATTGGACTCACCAAACCACTTACAGTGTTTCAGGTACAAAATGACTGTTTCTCGCCTAGAAAATGCCAAAAAGCGGATTTCTGTAATAACATTGTTTTACCTTCTGAATTTTTAAGGCAACCTATTGAAAACGTCAGAAAATTGGAGAAAGGAGTCTATGTAGTTGATTTGAGGGACTCATTTCATTATTGGACTCACCAAACCACTTACAGTGTTTCAGGTACAAAATGACTGTTTCTCGCTGAGAAAATGCCAAAAAGCGGATTTCTGTCATAACATTGATTTACCTTCTGATTTTTTAAGGCAAGCTATTGAAAACGTTAGAAAATTGGAGAAAGGTGTCTATGTAGTTGATTTGAGCGACTCATTTCATTATTGGACTCACCAAACCACTTACAGTGTTTCAGGTACAAAATGACTGTTTCTCGCTGAGAAAATGCCAAAAAGCGGATTTCTGTCATAACATTGATTTACCTTCTGATTTTTCAAGGCAAGCTATTGAAAATGTTAGAAAATTGGAGAAAGGTGTCTATGTAGTTGATTTGAGAGACTCATTTCATTATTGGACTCACCAAACCACTTACAGTGTTTCAGGTACAAAATGACTGTTTCTCGCTGAGAAAATGCCAAAAAGCGGATTTCTGTCATAACATTGATTTACCTTCTGATTTTTTAAGGCAAGCTATTGAAAACGTTAGGAAATTGGAGAAAGGTGTCTATGTAGTTGATTTGAGCGACTCATTTCATTATTGGACTCACCAAACCACTTACAGTGTTTCAGGTACAAAATGACTGTTTCTCGCTGAGAAAATGCCAAAAAGCGGATTTCTGTCATAACATTGATTTACCTTCTGATTTTTCAAGGCAAGCTATTGAAAATGTTAGAAAATTGGAGAAAGGTGTCTATGTAGTTGATTTGAGAGACTCATTTCATTATTGGACTCACCAAACCACTTACAGTGTTTCAGGTACAAAATGACTGTTTCTCGCCTAGAAAATGCCAAAAAGCGGATTTCTGTAATAACATTGATTTACCTTCTGATTTTTCAAGGCAAGCTATTGAAAACGTCAGAAAATTGGAGAAAGGTGTCTATGTAGTTGATTTGAGCGACTCATTTCATTATTGGACTCACCAAACCACTTACAGTGTTTCAGGTACAAAATGACTGTTTCTCGCTGAGAAAATGCCAAAAAGCGGATTTCTGTCATAACATTGATTTACCTTCTGATTTTTCAAGGCAAGCTATTGAAAACGTCAGAAAATTGGAGAAAGGAGTCTATGTAGTTGATTTGAGGGACTCATTTCATTATTGAACTCACCAAACCACTTACAGTGTTTCAGGTACAAAATGACTGTTTCTCGCTGAGAAAATGCCAAAAAGCGGATTTCTGTCATAACATTGATTTACCTTCTGATTTTACAAGGCAAGCTATTGAAAACGTCAGAAAATTGGAGAAAGGAGTCTAAGTAGTTGATTTGAGAGACTCATTTCATTATTGGACTCACCAAACCACTTACAGTGTTTCAGGTACAAAATGACTGTTTCTCGCCTAGAAAATGCCAAAAAGCGGATTTCTGTAATAACATTGTTTTACCTTCTGAATTTTTAAGGCAACCTATTGAAAACGTCAGAAAATTGGAGAAAGGAGTCTATGTAGTTGATTTGAGGGACTCATTTCATTATTGGACTCACCAAACCACTTACAGTGTTTCAGGTACAAAATGACTGTTTCTCGCTGAGAAAATGCCAAAAAGCGGATTTCTGTCATAACATTGATTTACCTTCTGATTTTTTAAGGCAAGCTATTGAAAATGTTAGAAAATTGGAGAAAGGTGTCTATGTAGTTGATTTGAGAGACTCATTTCATTATTGAACTCACCAAACCACTTACAGTGTTTCAGGTACAAAATGACTGTTTCTCGCTGAGAAAATGCCAAAAAGCGGATTTCTGTCATAACATTGATTTACCTTCTGATTTTTCAAGGCAAGCTATTGAAAACGTCAGAAAATTGGAGAAAGGAGTCTAAGTAGTTGATTTGAGAGACTCATTTCATTATTGGACTCACCAAACCACTTACAGTGTTTCAGGTACAAAATGACTGTTTCTCGCCTAGAAAATGCCAAAAAGCGGATTTCTGTAATAACATTGTTTTACCTTCTGAATTTTTAAGGCAACCTATTGAAAACGTCAGAAAATTGGAGAAAGGAGTCTATGTAGTTGATTTGAGGGACTCATTTCATTATTGGACTCACCAAACCACTTACAGTGTTTCAGGTACAAAATGACTGTTTCTCGCTGAGAAAATGCCAAAAAGCGGATTTCTGTCATAACATTGATTTACCTTCTGATTTTTTAAGGCAAGCTATTGAAAACGTCAGAAAATTGGAGAAAGGAGTCTAAGTAGTTGATTTGAGAGACTCATTTCATTATTGGACTCACCAAACCACTTACAGTGTTTCAGGTACAAAATGACTGTTTCTCGCCTAGAAAATGCCAAAAAGCGGATTTCTGTAATAACATTGTTTTACCTTCTGAATTTTTAAGGCAACCTATTGAAAACGTCAGAAAATTGGAGAAAGGAGTCTATGTAGTTGATTTGAGGGACTCATTTCATTATTGGACTCACCAAACCACTTACAGTGTTTCAGGTACAAAATGACTGTTTCTCGCTGAGAAAATGCCAAAAAGCGGATTTCTGTCATAACATTGATTTACCTTCTGATTTTTTAAGGCAACCTATTGAAAACGTCAGAAAATTGGAGAAAGGAGTCTATGTAGTTGATTTGAGGGACTCATTTCATTATTGGACTCACCAAACCACTTACAGTGTTTCAGGTACAAAATGACTGTTTCTCGCTGAGAAAATGCCAAAAAGCGGATTTCTGTCATAACATTGATTTACCTTCTGATTTTTCAAGGCAAGCTATTGAAAACGTCAGAAAATTGGAGAAAGGAGTCTAAGTAGTTGATTTGAGAGACTCATTTCATTATTGGACTCACCAAACCACTTACAGTGTTTCAGGTACAAAATGACTGTTTCTCGCCTAGAAAATGCCAAAAAGCGGATTTCTGTAATAACATTGTTTTACCTTCTGAATTTTTAAGGCAACCTATTGAAAACGTCAGAAAATTGGAGAAAGGAGTCTATGTAGTTGATTTGAGGGACTCATTTCATTATTGGACTCACCAAACCACTTACAGTGTTTCAGGTACAAAATGACTGTTTCTCGCTGAGAAAATGCCAAAAAGCGGATTTCTGTCATAACATTGATTTACCTTCTGATTTTTCAAGGCAAGCTATTGAAAACGTCAGAAAATTGGAGAAAGGAGTCTAAGTAGTTGATTTGAGAGACTCATTTCATTATTGGACTCACCAAACCACTTACAGTGTTTCAGGTACAAAATGACTGTTTCTCGCCTAGAAAATGCCAAAAAGCGGATTTCTGTAATAACATTGTTTTACCTTCTGAATTTTTAAGGCAACCTATTGAAAACGTCAGAAAATTGGAGAAAGGAGTCTATGTAGTTGATTTGAGGGACTCATTTCATTATTGGACTCACCAAACCACTTACAGTGTTTCAGGTACAAAATGACTGTTTCTCGCTGAGAAAATGCCAAAAAGCGGATTTCTGTCATAACATTGATTTACCTTCTGATTTTTTAAGGCAAGCTATTGAAAACGTTAGAAAATTGGAGAAAGGTGTCTATGTAGTTGATTTGAGCGACTCATTTCATTATTGGACTCACCAAACCACTTACAGTGTTTCAGGTACAAAATGACTGTTTCTCGCTGAGAAAATGCCAAAAAGCGGATTTCTGTCATAACATTGATTTACCTTCTTATTTTTCAAGGCAAGCTATTGAAAATGTTAGAAAATTGGAGAAAGGTGTCTATGTAGTTGATTTGAGAGACTCATTTCATTATTGGACTCACCAAACCACTTACAGTGTTTCAGGTACAAAATGACTGTTTCTCGCTGAGAAAATGCCAAAAAGCGGATTTCTGTCATAACATTGATTTACCTTCTGATTTTTTAAGGCAAGCTATTGAAAACGTTAAAAAATTGGAGAAAGGTGTCTATGTAGTTGATTTGAGCGACTCATTTCATTATTGGACTCACCAAACCACTTACAGTGTTTCAGGTACAAAATGACTGTTTCTCGCTGAGAAAATGCCAAAAAGCGGATTTCTGTCATAACATTGATTTACCTTCTGATTTTTCAAGGCAAGCTATTGAAAATGTTAGAAAATTGGAGATAGGTGTCTATGTAGTTGATTTGAGAGACTCATTTCATTATTGGACTCACCAAACCACTTACAGTGTTTCAGGTACAAAATGACTGTTTCTCGCTGAGAAAATGCCAAAAAGCGGATTTCTGTCATAACATTGATTTACCTTCTGATTTTTCAAGGCAAGCTATTGAAAACGTCAGAAAATTGGAGAAAGGAGTCTAAGTAGTTGATTTGAGAGACTCATTTCATTATTGGACTCACCAAACCACTTACAGTGTTTCAGGTACAAAATGACTGTTTCTCGCCTAGAAAATGCCAAAAAGCGGATTTCTGTAATAACATTGTTTCAAGTGTCTGAGAGAGCTTAGCAAGGGGCCTCGCATTGACCATTACTTCCTTAGAGGTAGGGCAAATCAGTCGAGTGAAGCCCAGTGGCAGGATATTCACCACAGTCCACAGGGTATCAGAACCCTAGACGAAGCTCAATCAAGCACAGATCCATTTATGAACATCAGCCCAGAGTCCATCCAGCCACAGACAGCAGTAGAGCGGAGGCTGACTGGACGAAAACCTCAAATCTTGTGGCCTAAATCCTGTCAGAAAAAGGAGTGGGAAACCACAGACACAGACCTCGTCCACCTTTTAGAAGGTCTGAAAGGGGGTGTGGAGAAAAAACTGGACAAGATCGGAGAGACCATTTATAGCTATGGAGCAGAGAGATTTGGTCTGAAACGTGAGAACTTGCAGACACAGAAGGAACCATCTGCTCATCTCAAGTCCAGGAGACAACAAGAGATTCAGAGACTCGTGAAAGAAAGGAGGTGCCTGAGGAAACAATGGAAGGAGGCCACGGAAGTGGAAAGGAAAGGCCTTGGGGCACTACAGGGCGACATCAAGCAGCGTCTGGCAGCACTGCGAAGAGCAGAATGCCTGAGAAGGCAACATAAGAAGAGAGAGCGAACGAGAACTGCCTTCTACAGAGATCCCTATAAATTTGTTAAGGACCTCTTTGTCAGGGAGAAATCTGGGACCCTCAAAGTACCCATAAGAGAACTGGAAGAACATCTTCGGAAGACCTACTCCGACAAACAGAGGCATGTGCCAGCCAGCATTCCGGAGGATATGCCACCCATCCAACCACCTGAGCACCAGATGGAAACAAGGCCCCCCACATGGAGCGAAGTTGAGAGCACAGTAAAACGGGCAAGAACAGCTTCAGCCCCGGGGCCCAACGGCATTCCATACAGGGTGTATAAGAACATGCCAGGCGTCTTGAAATACCTCTGGAAGCTTATGAAAGTGGCATGGGAAAAAGGAATGATACCAAAGGCATGGCGACGGGCAGGAGGGATCCTGATTCCCAAAGAGAAGAATTCCTCAACCATCGAGCAGTTTCGCCAGATCAGCCTTCTCAATGTGGAAGGAAAGATTTTCTTCAGTGTCGTGGCCTGTAGGCTCTCAGCATTCCTGCTGGCGAACAACTTTGTTGACACCTCAGTGCAAAAGGCAGGGATAATTGGGTTCTCAGGTTGCTTGGAACACACAAATGTCATCTGGCACCAAGTACAGACGGCCAAGAAGGAGAAGAAAGACCTGCATGTGGTGTTTTTAGATCTTGCCAATGCCTTCGGGTCAGTGCCTCATGAGATCTTGTGGACAGCGTTCAACTTCTTTCAAGTGCCAGAGGGCATCACAAGTCTAGTCAAAGCCTACTTCCAGGATCTCCAATTCTGTGTTACAGCACAGGATAGTACAACTGCCTGGCAGCACCTTGAGATAGGCATTATGGCGGGCTGCACCATCTCGCCACTGGTGTTTACAATGGCAATGGAGCTACTTATTCGTGCATCACGATGGGTGGTTGGAGGAGAACGATTGAGAGCGGGCTCCGTCTTCCCCCAATCAGGGCGTACATGGACGACATGACGACAATAACAACAACGGTCGCATGTACCAAACGTCTGCTGGAGAAACTCCGGGGAAACATCAAATGGGCACGAATGGAGATTAAACCCAGCAAATCCCGTAGCATCTCCATTGTCAAAGGTAAGCTCACCAATGCAAGGTTCTATGTGGACGACCAGCCAATCCCAACAAGTTCTGGAGAAGCCTATCAAAAGCCTTGGCCGATGGTATAGCGCAGAACTTAAAGACTCTGAGCAGGTGGAACAACTCAGGCAGGATACAATCAGCGGCCTCAAGCAGATTAACAACACTGCTCTCCCTGGAAAATTGAAGCTATGGTGCTTTAAGTTTGGGCTGCTACCTCGCCTCATGTGGCCAATTTCCATCTATGAGGTCACCTTATCTCATGTCAATCGGCTTGAGAGACTGGTGAATGCCCAAGTGAGGAAGTGGCTTGGACTGCCGAGATGCCTTTCCAGCATAGGCCTGTATGGCAATGGAGCGCTGTCCCTTCCAATCTCAAGCCTGGTGGAGGAGTACAAATGTGCCAAAACAAGGGTGGAAATGACTCTTACAGAATCCCGGGACCCATGCGTCAGAGATGCGGCTCCAAACCTGGCAACAGGGAGGAAATGGAAACCATCTGCAGCAGTAGCAGTGGCAAAGACCACCCTCAGACACCGGGATATAGTGGGACGAGTCCAACATGGCAGAGGGGGTCTTGGCCTGGAAGCAACAACACCCGCTTGGCAAAAGGCTACTCCGTCTGAACGGCGACACATGGTGGTTGAGGAGGTGCGCAACCAGGAGGAGGCAGCCAGGTGTGCCAAGGCAGTCTCCCAAGCTCAGCAAGGACGCTGGATGAGGTGGGAGGGTGTGGAGAGGAGGAAAATCACGTGGAATGAGATGTGGAGCATGGAGGCTAATAGGCTCAGCTTCATCATCAGAGCCACTTATGATGTCCTGACCTCTCCAACCAACCTACATCTCTGGTATGGAGAGGACCCAGCCTGCCTGCAGTGTGCAGCCCCAGCAACCCTCAAACACATCCTGGTGGGTTGCAAGACCAGCCTGACTCAAGGAAGATACACCTGGCGCCATAACCAAGTGTTGAAGGGCTTGGCTGCCAAACTTGAGGACAAGAGGGTCACCATCAACGCCATGCCTTTCAAAACCCAGACCACCCTCCCACGGAAGACAACATTCGTCCGACAAGGGGAGAAACGGAGAACCAAGCCATCACCTCCAAACTCAGGCCCACTGGACACAGCCCGGGATTGGGAAATGCGGGTAGACCTCAGCAAGAGGCTCACTTTCCCGCCAGAAATCGCAGCAACCAACCTTCGCCCAGATTTGGTCCTCTGGTCCAAGTCCTGCCGGCGTGTCTTCATTGTGGAGCTGACTGTCCCGTGGGAGGATATCATCGACGAAGCATTCGAAAGAAAAAGGCTGCGTTATGCTAACCTAGCAGCTGATGCTGAGGCGCGGGGATGGAACGTAAAGGTGTGGCCAGTGGAGGTTGGCTGCCGAGGCTTTGTAGCCAGGTCCACCACACGGCTCCTGAAGGAAGTTGGGATCAGAGGACAGGCCCAGCGGAAGGCAATAAAAGAACTTGCCAAAGCAGCCGAACGGAGCAGTCACTGGCTGTGGCTGAAACGGAGGGATGCAACATGGGCTGTTTGATGACCACGGGGTGCCACCATATGACACACACCCAGGTCTGATCAGCCTGTGGCAGGCCAACCTTGGAAGAGGGTGTATTGTGTTAAGAGGCCGAAACACCTGATGAAGACAAGGCACACAACTGATGACGTGTAGATTTGGTGGTGCCCCGCGATCCTGTCCAAACTCCACCCAACAGTCATGTCCGATAGGAGTTATCGTGCTGATATAATTTAGGGATATTAACAGCTAGTCCTATTAAGAATCCTACCTTCTGATTTTTTAAGGCAAGCTATTGAAAACGTCAGAAAATTGGAGAAAGGAGTCTATGTAGTTGATTTGAGCGACTCATTTCATTATTGGACTCACCAAACCACTTACAGTGTTTCAGGTACAAAATGACTGTTTCTCGCTGAGAAACTGCCAAAAAGCGGATTTCTGTAATAACATTGTTTTACCTTCTGATTTTTTAAGGCAAGCTATTGAAAATGTTAGAAAATTGGAAAAAGGAGTCTATGTAGTTGATTTGAGAGACTCATTTCATTATTGGACTCACCAAACCACTTACAGTGTTTCAGGTACAAAATGACTGTTTCTCGCCTAGAAAATGCCAAAAAGCGGATTTCTGTAATAACATTGTTTTACCTTCTGAATTTTTAAGGCAACCTATTGAAAACGTCAGAAAATTGGAGAAAGGAGTCTATGTAGTTGATTTGAGGGACTCATTTCATTATTGGACTCACCAAACCACTTACAGTGTTTCAGGTACAAAATGACTGTTTCTCGCTGAGAAAATGCCAAAAAGCGGATTTCTGTCATAACATTGATTTACCTTCTGATTTTTTAAGGCAAGCTATTGAAAACGTTAGAAAATTGGAGAAAGGTGTCTATGTAGTTGATTTGAGCGACTCATTTCATTATTGGACTCACCAAACCACTTACAGTGTTTCAGGTACAAAATGACTGTTTCTCGCTGAGAAAATGCCAAAAAGCGGATTTCTGTCATAACATTGATTTACCTTCTGATTTTTCAAGGCAAGCTATTGAAAATGTTAGAAAATTGGAGAAAGGTGTCTATGTAGTTGATTTGAGAGACTCATTTCATTATTGGACTCACCAAACCACTTACAGTGTTTCAGGTACAAAATGACTGTTTCTCGCTGAGAAAATGCCAAAAAGCGGATTTCTGTCATAACATTGATTTACCTTCTGGTTTTTTAAGGCAAGCTATTGAAAACGTTAGAAAATTGGAGAAAGGTGTCTATGTAGTTGATTTGAGCGACTCATTTCATTATTGGACTCACCAAACCACTTACAGTGTTTCAGGTACAAAATGACTGTTTCTCGCTGAGAAAATGCCAAAAAGCGGATTTCTGTCATAACATTGATTTACCTTCTGATTTTTCAAGGCAAGCTATTGAAAATGTTAGAAAATTGGAGAAAGGTGTCTATGTAGTTGATTTGAGAGACTCATTTCATTATTGGACTCACCAAACCACTTACAGTGTTTCAGGTACAAAATGACTGTTTCTCGCTGAGAAAATGCCAAAAAGCGGATTTCTGTCATAACATTGATTTACCTTCTGATTTTTCAAGGCAAGCTATTGAAAACGTCAGAAAATTGGAGAAAGGAGTCTAAGTAGTTGATTTGAGAGACTCATTTCATTATTGGACTCACCAAACCACTTACAGTGTTTCAGGTACAAAATGACTGTTTCTCGCCTAGAAAATGCCAAAAAGCGGATTTCTGTAATAACATTGTTTTACCTTCTGAATTTTTAAGGCAACCTATTGAAAACGTCAGAAAATTGGAGAAAGGAGTCTATGTAGTTGATTTGAGGGACTCATTTCATTATTGGACTCACCAAACCACTTACAGTGTTTCAGGTACAAAATGACTGTTTCTCGCTGAGAAAATGCCAAAAAGCGGATTTCTGTCATAACATTGATTTACCTTCTGATTTTTTAAGGCAAGCTATTGAAAACGTCAGAAAATTGGAGAAAGGAGTCTAAGTAGTTGATTTGAGAGACTCATTTCATTATTGGACTCACCAAACCACTTACAGTGTTTCAGGTACAAAATGACTGTTTCTCGCCTAGAAAATGCCAAAAAGCGGATTTCTGTAATAACATTGTTTTACCTTCTGAATTTTTAAGGCAACCTATTGAAAACGTCAGAAAATTGGAGAAAGGAGTCTATGTAGTTGATTTGAGGGACTCATTTCATTATTGGACTCACCAAACCACTTACAGTGTTTCAGGTACAAAATGACTGTTTCTCGCTGAGAAAATGCCAAAAAGCGGATTTCTGTCATAACATTGATTTACCTTCTGATTTTTTAAGGCAAGCTATTGAAAACGTTAGAAAATTGGAGAAAGGTGTCTATGTAGTTGATTTGAGCGACTCATTTCATTATTGGACTCACCAAACCACTTACAGTGTTTCAGGTACAAAATGACTGTTTCTCGCTGAGAAAATGCCAAAAAGCGGATTTCTGTCATAACATTGATTTACCTTCTGATTTTTCAAGGCAAGCTATTGAAAATGTTAGAAAATTGGAGAAAGGTGTCTATGTAGTTGATTTGAGAGACTCATTTCATTATTGGACTCACCAAACCACTTACAGTGTTTCAGGTACAAAATGACTGTTTCTCGCTGAGAAAATGCCAAAAAGCGGATTTCTGTCATAACATTGATTTACCTTCTGATTTTTCAAGGCAAGCTATTGAAAACGTCAGAAAATTGGAGAAAGGAGTCTAAGTAGTTGATTTGAGAGACTCATTTCATTATTGGACTCACCAAACCACTTACAGTGTTTCAGGTACAAAATGACTGTTTCTCGCCTAGAAAATGCCAAAAAGCGGATTTCTGTAATAACATTGTTTTACCTTCTGAATTTTTAAGGCAACCTATTGAAAACGTCAGAAAATTGGAGAAAGGAGTCTATGTAGTTGATTTGAGGGACTCATTTCATTATTGGACTCACCAAACCACTTACAGTGTTTCAGGTACAAAATGACTGTTTCTCGCTGAGAAAATGCCAAAAAGCGGATTTCTGTCATAACATTGATTTACCTTCTGATTTTTCAAGGCAAGCTATTGAAAACGTCAGAAAATTGGAGAAAGGAGTCTAAGTAGTTGATTTGAGAGACTCATTTCATTATTGGACTCACCAAACCACTTACAGTGTTTCAGGTACAAAATGACTGTTTCTCGCCTAGAAAATGCCAAAAAGCGGATTTCTGTAATAACATTGTTTTACCTTCTGAATTTTTAAGGCAACCTATTGAAAACGTCAGAAAATTGGAGAAAGGAGTCTATGTAGTTGATTTGAGGGACTCATTTCATTATTGGACTCACCAAACCACTTACAGTGTTTCAGGTACAAAATGACTGTTTCTCGCTGAGAAAATGCCAAAAAGCGGATTTCTGTCATAACATTGATTTACCTTCTGATTTTTCAAGGCAAGCTATTGAAAACGTCAGAAAATTGGAGAAAGGAGTCTAAGTAGTTGATTTGAGAGACTCATTTCATTATTGGACTCACCAAACCACTTACAGTGTTTCAGGTACAAAATGACTGTTTCTCGCCTAGAAAATGCCAAAAAGCGGATTTCTGTAATAACATTGTTTTACCTTCTGAATTTTTAAGGCAACCTATTGAAAACGTCAGAAAATTGGAGAAAGGAGTCTATGTAGTTGATTTGAGGGACTCATTTCATTATTGGACTCACCAAACCACTTACAGTGTTTCAGGTACAAAATGACTGTTTCTCGCTGAGAAAATGCCAAAAAGCGGATTTCTGTCATAACATTGATTTACCTTCTGATTTTTTAAGGCAAGCTATTGAAAACGTTAGAAAATTGGAGAAAGGTGTCTATGTAGTTGATTTGAGCGACTCATTTCATTATTGGACTCACCAAACCACTTACAGTGTTTCAGGTACAAAATGACTGTTTCTCGCTGAGAAAATGCCAAAAAGCGGATTTCTGTCATAACATTGATTTACCTTCTTATTTTTCAAGGCAAGCTATTGAAAATGTTAGAAAATTGGAGAAAGGTGTCTATGTAGTTGATTTGAGAGACTCATTTCATTATTGGACTCACCAAACCACTTACAGTGTTTCAGGTACAAAATGACTGTTTCTCGCTGAGAAAATGCCAAAAAGCGGATTTCTGTCATAACATTGATTTACCTTCTGATTTTTTAAGGCAAGCTATTGAAAACGTTAGAAAATTGGAGAAAGGTGTCTATGTAGTTGATTTGAGCGACTCATTTCATTATTGGACTCACCAAACCACTTACAGTGTTTCAGGTACAAAATGACTGTTTCTCGCTGAGAAAATGCCAAAAAGCGGATTTCTGTCATAACATTGATTTACCTTCTGATTTTTCAAGGCAAGCTATTGAAAATGTTAGAAAATTGGAGATAGGTGTCTATGTAGTTGATTTGAGAGACTCATTTCATTATTGGACTCACCAAACCACTTACAGTGTTTCAGGTACAAAATGACTGTTTCTCGCTGAGAAAATGCCAAAAAGCGGATTTCTGTCATAACATTGATTTACCTTCTGATTTTTCAAGGCAAGCTATTGAAAACGTCAGAAAATTGGAGAAAGGAGTCTAAGTAGTTGATTTGAGAGACTCATTTCATTATTGGACTCACCAAACCACTTACAGTGTTTCAGGTACAAAATGACTGTTTCTCGCCTAGAAAATGCCAAAAAGCGGATTTCTGTAATAACATTGTTTTACCTTCTGAATTTTTAAGGCAACCTATTGAAAACGTCAGAAAATTGGAGAAAGGAGTCTATGTAGTTGATTTGAGGGACTCATTTCATTATTGGACTCACCAAACCACTTACAGTGTTTCAGGTACAAAATGACTGTTTCTCGCTGAGAAAATGCCAAAAAGCGGATTTCTGTCATAACATTGATTTACCTTCTGATTTTTTAAGGCAAGCTATTGAAAACGTTAGAAAATTGGAGAAAGGTGTCTATGTAGTTGATTTGAGCGACTCATTTCATTATTGGACTCACCAAACCACTTACAGTGTTTCAGGTACAAAATGACTGTTTCTCGCTGAGAAAATGCCAAAAAGCGGATTTCTGTCATAACATTGATTTACCTTCTGATTTTTCAAGGCAAGCTATTGAAAATGTTAGAAAATTGGAGAAAGGTGTCTATGTAGTTGATTTGAGAGACTCATTTCATTATTGGACTCACCAAACCACTTACAGTGTTTCAGGTACAAAATGACTGTTTCTCGCTGAGAAAATGCCAAAAAGCGGATTTCTGTCATAACATTGATTTACCTTCTGATTTTTTAAGGCAAGCTATTGAAAACGTTAGAAAATTGGAGAAAGGTGTCTATGTAGTTGATTTGAGCGACTCATTTCATTATTGGACTCACCAAACCACTTACAGTGTTTCAGGTACAAAATGACTGTTTCTCGCTGAGAAACTGCCAAAAAGCGGATTTCTGTAATAACATTGTTTCAAGTGTCTGAGAGAGCTTAGCAAGGGGCCTCGCATTGACCATTACTTCCTTAGAGGTAGGGCAAATCAGTCGAGTGAAGCCCAGTGGCAGGATATTCACCACAGTCCACAGGGTATCAGAACCCTAGACGAAGCTCAATCAAGCACAGATCCATTTATGAACATCAGCCCAGAGTCCATCCAGCCACAGACAGCAGTAGAGCGGAGGCTGACTGGACGAAAACCTCAAATCTTGTGGCCTAAATCCTGTCAGAAAAAGGAGTGGGAAACCACAGACACAGACCTCGTCCACCTTTTAGAAGGTCTGAAAGGGGGTGTGGAGAAAAAACTGGACAAGATCGGAGAGACCATTTATAGCTATGGAGCAGAGAGATTTGGTCTGAAACGTGAGAACTTGCAGACACAGAAGGAACCATCTGCTCATCTCAAGTCCAGGAGACAACAAGAGATTCAGAGACTCGTGAAAGAAAGGAGGTGCCTGAGGAAACAATGGAAGGAGGCCACGGAAGTGGAAAGGAAAGGCCTTGGGGCACTACAGGGCGACATCAAGCAGCGTCTGGCAGCACTGCGAAGAGCAGAATGCCTGAGAAGGCAACATAAGAAGAGAGAGCGAACGAGAACTGCCTTCTACAGAGATCCCTATAAATTTGTTAAGGACCTCTTTGTCAGGGAGAAATCTGGGACCCTCAAAGTACCCATAAGAGAACTGGAAGAACATCTTCGGAAGACCTACTCCGACAAACAGAGGCATGTGCCAGCCAGCATTCCGGAGGATATGCCACCCATCCAACCACCTGAGCACCAGATGGAAACAAGGCCCCCCACATGGAGCGAAGTTGAGAGCACAGTAAAACGGGCAAGAACAGCTTCAGCCCCGGGGCCCAACGGCATTCCATACAGGGTGTATAAGAACATGCCAGGCGTCTTGAAATACCTCTGGAAGCTTATGAAAGTGGCATGGGAAAAAGGAATGATACCAAAGGCATGGCGACGGGCAGGAGGGATCCTGATTCCCAAAGAGAAGAATTCCTCAACCATCGAGCAGTTTCGCCAGATCAGCCTTCTCAATGTGGAAGGAAAGATTTTCTTCAGTGTCGTGGCCTGTAGGCTCTCAGCATTCCTGCTGGCGAACAACTTTGTTGACACCTCAGTGCAAAAGGCAGGGATAATTGGGTTCTCAGGTTGCTTGGAACACACAAATGTCATCTGGCACCAAGTACAGACGGCCAAGAAGGAGAAGAAAGACCTGCATGTGGTGTTTTTAGATCTTGCCAATGCCTTCGGGTCAGTGCCTCATGAGATCTTGTGGACAGCGTTCAACTTCTTTCAAGTGCCAGAGGGCATCACAAGTCTAGTCAAAGCCTACTTCCAGGATCTCCAATTCTGTGTTACAGCACAGGATAGTACAACTGCCTGGCAGCACCTTGAGATAGGCATTATGGCGGGCTGCACCATCTCGCCACTGGTGTTTACAATGGCAATGGAGCTACTTATTCGTGCATCACGATGGGTGGTTGGAGGAGAACGATTGAGAGCGGGCTCCGTCTTCCCCCAATCAGGGCGTACATGGACGACATGACGACAATAACAACAACGGTCGCATGTACCAAACGTCTGCTGGAGAAACTCCGGGGAAACATCAAATGGGCACGAATGGAGATTAAACCCAGCAAATCCCGTAGCATCTCCATTGTCAAAGGTAAGCTCACCAATGCAAGGTTCTATGTGGACGACCAGCCAATCCCAACAAGTTCTGGAGAAGCCTATCAAAAGCCTTGGCCGATGGTATAGCGCAGAACTTAAAGACTCTGAGCAGGTGGAACAACTCAGGCAGGATACAATCAGCGGCCTCAAGCAGATTAACAACACTGCTCTCCCTGGAAAATTGAAGCTATGGTGCTTTAAGTTTGGGCTGCTACCTCGCCTCATGTGGCCAATTTCCATCTATGAGGTCACCTTATCTCATGTCAATCGGCTTGAGAGACTGGTGAATGCCCAAGTGAGGAAGTGGCTTGGACTGCCGAGATGCCTTTCCAGCATAGGCCTGTATGGCAATGGAGCGCTGTCCCTTCCAATCTCAAGCCTGGTGGAGGAGTACAAATGTGCCAAAACAAGGGTGGAAATGACTCTTACAGAATCCCGGGACCCATGCGTCAGAGATGCGGCTCCAAACCTGGCAACAGGGAGGAAATGGAAACCATCTGCAGCAGTAGCAGTGGCAAAGACCACCCTCAGACACCGGGATATAGTGGGACGAGTCCAACATGGCAGAGGGGGTCTTGGCCTGGAAGCAACAACACCCGCTTGGCAAAAGGCTACTCCGTCTGAACGGCGACACATGGTGGTTGAGGAGGTGCGCAACCAGGAGGAGGCAGCCAGGTGTGCCAAGGCAGTCTCCCAAGCTCAGCAAGGACGCTGGATGAGGTGGGAGGGTGTGGAGAGGAGGAAAATCACGTGGAATGAGATGTGGAGCATGGAGGCTAATAGGCTCAGCTTCATCATCAGAGCCACTTATGATGTCCTGACCTCTCCAACCAACCTACATCTCTGGTATGGAGAGGACCCAGCCTGCCTGCAGTGTGCAGCCCCAGCAACCCTCAAACACATCCTGGTGGGTTGCAAGACCAGCCTGACTCAAGGAAGATACACCTGGCGCCATAACCAAGTGTTGAAGGGCTTGGCTGCCAAACTTGAGGACAAGAGGGTCACCATCAACGCCATGCCTTTCAAAACCCAGACCACCCTCCCACGGAAGACAACATTCGTCCGACAAGGGGAGAAACGGAGAACCAAGCCATCACCTCCAAACTCAGGCCCACTGGACACAGCCCGGGATTGGGAAATGCGGGTAGACCTCAGCAAGAGGCTCACTTTCCCGCCAGAAATCGCAGCAACCAACCTTCGCCCAGATTTGGTCCTCTGGTCCAAGTCCTGCCGGCGTGTCTTCATTGTGGAGCTGACTGTCCCGTGGGAGGATATCATCGACGAAGCATTCGAAAGAAAAAGGCTGCGTTATGCTAACCTAGCAGCTGATGCTGAGGCGCGGGGATGGAACGTAAAGGTGTGGCCAGTGGAGGTTGGCTGCCGAGGCTTTGTAGCCAGGTCCACCACACGGCTCCTGAAGGAAGTTGGGATCAGAGGACAGGCCCAGCGGAAGGCAATAAAAGAACTTGCCAAAGCAGCCGAACGGAGCAGTCACTGGCTGTGGCTGAAACGGAGGGATGCAACATGGGCTGTTTGATGACCACGGGGTGCCACCATATGACACACACCCAGGTCTGATCAGCCTGTGGCAGGCCAACCTTGGAAGAGGGTGTATTGTGTTAAGAGGCCGAAACACCTGATGAAGACAAGGCACACAACTGATGACGTGTAGATTTGGTGGTGCCCCGCGATCCTGTCCAAACTCCACCCAACAGTCATGTCCGATAGGAGTTATCGTGCTGATATAATTTAGGGATATTAACAGCTAGTCCTATTAAGAATCCTACCTTCTGATTTTTTAAGGCAAGCTATTGAAAACGTCAGAAAATTGGAGAAAGGAGTCTATGTAGTTGATTTGAGCGACTCATTTCATTATTGGACTCACCAAACCACTTACAGTGTTTCAGGTACAAAATGACTGTTTCTCGCTGAGAAACTGCCAAAAAGCGGATTTCTGTAATAACATTGTTTTACCTTCTGATTTTTTAAGGCAAGCTATTGAAAATGTTAGAAAATTGGAAAAAGGAGTCTATGTAGTTGATTTGAGAGACTCATTTCATTATTGGACTCACCAAACCACTTACAGTGTTTCAGGTACAAAATGACTGTTTCTCGCCTAGAAAATGCCAAAAAGCGGATTTCTGTAATAACATTGTTTTACCTTCTGAATTTTTAAGGCAACCTATTGAAAACGTCAGAAAATTGGAGAAAGGAGTCTATGTAGTTGATTTGAGGGACTCATTTCATTATTGGACTCACCAAACCACTTACAGTGTTTCAGGTACAAAATGACTGTTTCTCGCTGAGAAAATGCCAAAAAGCGGATTTCTGTCATAACATTGATTTACCTTCTGATTTTTTAAGGCAAGCTATTGAAAACGTTAGAAAATTGGAGAAAGGTGTCTATGTAGTTGATTTGAGCGACTCATTTCATTATTGGACTCACCAAACCACTTACAGTGTTTCAGGTACAAAATGACTGTTTCTCGCTGAGAAAATGCCAAAAAGCGGATTTCTGTCATAACATTGATTTACCTTCTGATTTTTCAAGGCAAGCTATTGAAAATGTTAGAAAATTGGAGAAAGGTGTCTATGTAGTTGATTTGAGAGACTCATTTCATTATTGGACTCACCAAACCACTTACAGTGTTTCAGGTACAAAATGACTGTTTCTCGCTGAGAAAATGCCAAAAAGCGGATTTCTGTCATAACATTGATTTACCTTCTGATTTTTTAAGGCAAGCTATTGAAAACGTTAGAAAATTGGAGAAAGGTGTCTATGTAGTTGATTTGAGCGACTCATTTCATTATTGGACTCACCAAACCACTTACAGTGTTTCAGGTACAAAATGACTGTTTCTCGCTGAGAAAATGCCAAAAAGCGGATTTCTGTCATAACATTGATTTACCTTCTGATTTTTCAAGGCAAGCTATTGAAAATGTTAGAAAATTGGAGAAAGGTGTCTATGTAGTTGATTTGAGAGACTCATTTCATTATTGGACTCACCAAACCACTTACAGTGTTTCAGGTACAAAATGACTGTTTCTCGCTGAGAAAATGCCAAAAAGCGGATTTCTGTCATAACATTGATTTACCTTCTGGTTTTTTAAGGCAAGCTATTGAAAACGTTAGAAAATTGGAGAAAGGTGTCTATGTAGTTGATTTGAGCGACTCATTTCATTATTGGACTCACCAAACCACTTACAGTGTTTCAGGTACAAAATGACTGTTTCTCGCTGAGAAAATGCCAAAAAGCGGATTTCTGTCATAACATTGATTTACCTTCTGATTTTTCAAGGCAAGCTATTGAAAATGTTAGAAAATTGGAGAAAGGTGTCTATGTAGTTGATTTGAGAGACTCATTTCATTATTGGACTCACCAAACCACTTACAGTGTTTCAGGTACAAAATGACTGTTTCTCGCTGAGAAAATGCCAAAAAGCGGATTTCTGTCATAACATTGATTTACCTTCTGATTTTTCAAGGCAAGCTATTGAAAACGTCAGAAAATTGGAGAAAGGAGTCTAAGTAGTTGATTTGAGAGACTCATTTCATTATTGGACTCACCAAACCACTTACAGTGTTTCAGGTACAAAATGACTGTTTCTCGCCTAGAAAATGCCAAAAAGCGGATTTCTGTAATAACATTGTTTTACCTTCTGAATTTTTAAGGCAACCTATTGAAAACGTCAGAAAATTGGAGAAAGGAGTCTATGTAGTTGATTTGAGGGACTCATTTCATTATTGGACTCACCAAACCACTTACAGTGTTTCAGGTACAAAATGACTGTTTCTCGCTGAGAAAATGCCAAAAAGCGGATTTCTGTCATAACATTGATTTACCTTCTGATTTTTCAAGGCAAGCTATTGAAAACGTCAGAAAATTGGAGAAAGGAGTCTAAGTAGTTGATTTGAGAGACTCATTTCATTATTGGACTCACCAAACCACTTACAGTGTTTCAGGTACAAAATGACTGTTTCTCGCCTAGAAAATGCCAAAAAGCGGATTTCTGTAATAACATTGTTTTACCTTCTGAATTTTTAAGGCAACCTATTGAAAACGTCAGAAAATTGGAGAAAGGAGTCTATGTAGTTGATTTGAGGGACTCATTTCATTATTGGACTCACCAAACCACTTACAGTGTTTCAGGTACAAAATGACTGTTTCTCGCTGAGAAAATGCCAAAAAGCGGATTTCTGTCATAACATTGATTTACCTTCTGATTTTTTAAGGCAAGCTATTGAAAACGTTAGAAAATTGGAGAAAGGTGTCTATGTAGTTGATTTGAGCGACTCATTTCATTATTGGACTCACCAAACCACTTACAGTGTTTCAGGTACAAAATGACTGTTTCTCGCTGAGAAAATGCCAAAAAGCGGATTTCTGTCATAACATTGATTTACCTTCTGATTTTTCAAGGCAAGCTATTGAAAATGTTAGAAAATTGGAGAAAGGTGTCTATGTAGTTGATTTGAGAGACTCATTTCATTATTGGACTCACCAAACCACTTACAGTGTTTCAGGTACAAAATGACTGTTTCTCGCTGAGAAAATGCCAAAAAGCGGATTTCTGTCATAACATTGATTTACCTTCTGATTTTTTAAGGCAAGCTATTGAAAACGTTAGAAAATTGGAGAAAGGTGTCTATGTAGTTGATTTGAGCGACTCATTTCATTATTGGACTCACCAAACCACTTACAGTGTTTCAGGTACAAAATGACTGTTTCTCGCTGAGAAAATGCCAAAAAGCGGATTTCTGTCATAACATTGATTTACCTTCTGATTTTTCAAGGCAAGCTATTGAAAATGTTAGAAAATTGGAGAAAGGTGTCTATGTAGTTGATTTGAGAGACTCATTTCATTATTGGACTCACCAAACCACTTACAGTGTTTCAGGTACAAAATGACTGTTTCTCGCTGAGAAAATGCCAAAAAGCGGATTTCTGTCATAACATTGATTTACCTTCTGATTTTTCAAGGCAAGCTATTGAAAACGTCAGAAAATTGGAGAAAGGAGTCTAAGTAGTTGATTTGAGAGACTCATTTCATTATTGGACTCACCAAACCACTTACAGTGTTTCAGGTACAAAATGACTGTTTCTCGCTGAGAAAATGCCAAAAAGCGGATTTCTGTCATAACATTGATTTACCTTCTGATTTTTTAAGGCAAGCTATTGAAAACGTTAGAAAATTGGAGAAAGGTGTCTATGTAGTTGATTTGAGCGACTCATTTCATTATTGGACTCACCAAACCACTTACAGTGTTTCAGGTACAAAATGACTGTTTCTCGCTGAGAAAATGCCAAAAAGCGGATTTCTGTCATAACATTGATTTACCTTCTGATTTTTCAAGGCAAGCTATTGAAAATGTTAGAAAATTGGAGAAAGGTGTCTATGTAGTTGATTTGAGAGACTCATTTCATTATTGGACTCACCAAACCACTTACAGTGTTTCAGGTACAAAATGACTGTTTCTCGCTGAGAAAATGCCAAAAAGCGGATTTCTGTCATAACATTGATTTACCTTCTGATTTTTCAAGGCAAGCTATTGAAAACGTCAGAAAATTGGAGAAAGGAGTCTAAGTAGTTGATTTGAGAGACTCATTTCATTATTGGACTCACCAAACCACTTACAGTGTTTCAGGTACAAAATGACTGTTTCTCGCCTAGAAAATGCCAAAAAGCGGATTTCTGTAATAACATTGTTTTACCTTCTGAATTTTTAAGGCAACCTATTGAAAACGTCAGAAAATTGGAGAAAGGAGTCTATGTAGTTGATTTGAGGGACTCATTTCATTATTGGACTCACCAAACCACTTACAGTGTTTCAGGTACAAAATGACTGTTTCTCGCTGAGAAAATGCCAAAAAGCGGATTTCTGTCATAACATTGATTTACCTTCTGATTTTTCAAGGCAAGCTATTGAAAACGTCAGAAAATTGGAGAAAGGAGTCTAAGTAGTTGATTTGAGAGACTCATTTCATTATTGGACTCACCAAACCACTTACAGTGTTTCAGGTACAAAATGACTGTTTCTCGCTGAGAAAATGCCAAAAAGCGGATTTCTGTCATAACATTGATTTACCTTCTGATTTTTTAAGGCAAGCTATTGAAAACGTTAGAAAATTGGAGAAAGGTGTCTATGTAGTTGATTTGAGCGACTCATTTCATTATTGGACTCACCAAACCACTTACAGTGTTTCAGGTACAAAATGACTGTTTCTCGCTGAGAAAATGCCAAAAAGCGGATTTCTGTCATAACATTGATTTACCTTCTGATTTTTCAAGGCAAGCTATTGAAAATGTTAGAAAATTGGAGAAAGGTGTCTATGTAGTTGATTTGAGAGACTCATTTCATTATTGGACTCACCAAACCACTTACAGTGTTTCAGGTACAAAATGACTGTTTCTCGCTGAGAAAATGCCAAAAAGCGGATTTCTGTCATAACATTGATTTACCTTCTGATTTTTCAAGGCAAGCTATTGAAAACGTCAGAAAATTGGAGAAAGGAGTCTAAGTAGTTGATTTGAGAGACTCATTTCATTATTGGACTCACCAAACCACTTACAGTGTTTCAGGTACAAAATGACTGTTTCTCGCCTAGAAAATGCCAAAAAGCGGATTTCTGTAATAACATTGTTTTACCTTCTGAATTTTTAAGGCAACCTATTGAAAACGTCAGAAAATTGGAGAAAGGAGTCTATGTAGTTGATTTGAGGGACTCATTTCATTATTGGACTCACCAAACCACTTACAGTGTTTCAGGTACAAAATGACTGTTTCTCGCTGAGAAAATGCCAAAAAGCGGATTTCTGTCATAACATTGATTTACCTTCTGATTTTTCAAGGCAAGCTATTGAAAACGTCAGAAAATTGGAGAAAGGAGTCTAAGTAGTTGATTTGAGAGACTCATTTCATTATTGGACTCACCAAACCACTTACAGTGTTTCAGGTACAAAATGACTGTTTCTCGCCTAGAAAATGCCAAAAAGCGGATTTCTGTAATAACATTGTTTTACCTTCTGAATTTTTAAGGCAACCTATTGAAAACGTCAGAAAATTGGAGAAAGGAGTCTATGTAGTTGATTTGAGGGACTCATTTCATTATTGGACTCACCAAACCACTTACAGTGTTTCAGGTACAAAATGACTGTTTCTCGCTGAGAAAATGCCAAAAAGCGGATTTCTGTCATAACATTGATTTACCTTCTGATTTTTTAAGGCAAGCTATTGAAAACGTCAGAAAATTGGAGAAAGGAGTCTATGTAGTTGATTTGAGGGACTCATTTCATTATTGGACTCACCAAACCACTTACAGTGTTTCAGGTACAAAATGACTGTTTCTCGCTGAGAAAATGCCAAAAAGCGGATTTCTGTCATAACATTGATTTACCTTCTGATTTTTTAAGGCAAGCTATTGAAAACGTTAGAAAATTGGAGAAAGGTGTCTATGTAGTTGATTTGAGGGACTCATTTCATTATTGGACTCACCAAACCACTTACAGTGTTTCAGGTACAAAATGACTGTTTCTCGCTGAGAAAATGCCAAAAAGCGGATTTCTGTCATAACATTGATTTACCTTCTGATTTTTCAAGGCAAGCTATTGAAAACGTCAGAAAATTGGAGAAAGGAGTCTAAGTAGTTGATTTGAGAGACTCATTTCATTATTGGACTCACCAAACCACTTACAGTGTTTCAGGTACAAAATGACTGTTTCTCGCTGAGAAAATGCCAAAAAGCGGATTTCTGTCATAACATTGATTTACCTTCTGATTTTTTAAGGCAAGCTATTGAAAACGTTAGAAAATTGGAGAAAGGTGTCTATGTAGTTGATTTGAGCGACTCATTTCATTATTGGACTCACCAAACCACTTACAGTGTTTCAGGTACAAAATGACTGTTTCTCGCTGAGAAAATGCCAAAAAGCGGATTTCTGTCATAACATTGATTTACCTTCTGATTTTTCAAGGCAAGCTATTGAAAATGTTAGAAAATTGGAGAAAGGTGTCTATGTAGTTGATTTGAGAGACTCATTTCATTATTGGACTCACCAAACCACTTACAGTGTTTCAGGTACAAAATGACTGTTTCTCGCTGAGAAAATGCCAAAAAGCGGATTTCTGTCATAACATTGATTTACCTTCTGATTTTTCAAGGCAAGCTATTGAAAACGTCAGAAAATTGGAGAAAGGAGTCTAAGTAGTTGATTTGAGAGACTCATTTCATTATTGGACTCACCAAACCACTTACAGTGTTTCAGGTACAAAATGACTGTTTCTCGCCTAGAAAATGCCAAAAAGCGGATTTCTGTAATAACATTGTTTTACCTTCTGAATTTTTAAGGCAACCTATTGAAAACGTCAGAAAATTGGAGAAAGGAGTCTATGTAGTTGATTTGAGGGACTCATTTCATTATTGGACTCACCAAACCACTTACAGTGTTTCAGGTACAAAATGACTGTTTCTCGCTGAGAAAATGCCAAAAAGCGGATTTCTGTCATAACATTGATTTACCTTCTGATTTTTCAAGGCAAGCTATTGAAAACGTCAGAAAATTGGAGAAAGGAGTCTAAGTAGTTGATTTGAGAGACTCATTTCATTATTGGACTCACCAAACCACTTACAGTGTTTCAGGTACAAAATGACTGTTTCTCGCCTAGAAAATGCCAAAAAGCGGATTTCTGTAATAACATTGTTTTACCTTCTGAATTTTTAAGGCAACCTATTGAAAACGTCAGAAAATTGGAGAAAGGAGTCTATGTAGTTGATTTGAGGGACTCATTTCATTATTGGACTCACCAAACCACTTACAGTGTTTCAGGTACAAAATGACTGTTTCTCGCTGAGAAAATGCCAAAAAGCGGATTTCTGTCATAACATTGATTTACCTTCTGATTTTTTAAGGCAAGCTATTGAAAACGTCAGAAAATTGGAGAAAGGAGTCTATGTAGTTGATTTGAGGGACTCATTTCATTATTGGACTCACCAAACCACTTACAGTGTTTCAGGTACAAAATGACTGTTTCTCGCTGAGAAAATGCCAAAAAGCGGATTTCTGTCATAACATTGATTTACCTTCTGATTTTTTAAGGCAAGCTATTGAAAACGTTAGAAAATTGGAGAAAGGTGTCTATGTAGTTGATTTGAGCGACTCATTTCATTATTGGACTCACCAAACCACTTACAGTGTTTCAGGTACAAAATGACTGTTTCTCGCTGAGAAAATGCCAAAAAGCGGATTTCTGTCATAACATTGATTTACCTTCTGATTTTTCAAGGCAAGCTATTGAAAATGTTAGAAAATTGGAGAAAGGTGTCTATGTAGTTGATTTGAGAGACTCATTTCATTATTGGACTCACCAAACCACTTACAGTGTTTCAGGTACAAAATGACTGTTTCTCGCTGAGAAAATGCCAAAAAGCGGATTTCTGTCATAACATTGATTTACCTTCTGATTTTTTAAGGCAAGCTATTGAAAACGTTAGAAAATTGGAGAAAGGTGTCTATGTAGTTGATTTGAGCGACTCATTTCATTATTGGACTCACCAAACCACTTACAGTGTTTCAGGTACAAAATGACTGTTTCTCGCTGAGAAAATGCCAAAAAGCGGATTTCTGTCATAACATTGATTTACCTTCTGATTTTTCAAGGCAAGCTATTGAAAATGTTAGAAAATTGGAGATAGGTGTCTATGTAGTTGATTTGAGAGACTCATTTCATTATTGGACTCACCAAACCACTTACAGTGTTTCAGGTACAAAATGACTGTTTCTCGCTGAGAAAATGCCAAAAAGCGGATTTCTGTCATAACATTGATTTACCTTCTGATTTTTCAAGGCAAGCTATTGAAAACGTCAGAAAATTGGAGAAAGGAGTCTAAGTAGTTGATTTGAGAGACTCATTTCATTATTGGACTCACCAAACCACTTACAGTGTTTCAGGTACAAAATGACTGTTTCTCGCCTAGAAAATGCCAAAAAGCGGATTTCTGTAATAACATTGTTTTACCTTCTGAATTTTTAAGGCAACCTATTGAAAACGTCAGAAAATTGGAGAAAGGAGTCTATGTAGTTGATTTGAGGGACTCATTTCATTATTGGACTCACCAAACCACTTACAGTGTTTCAGGTACAAAATGACTGTTTCTCGCTGAGAAAATGCCAAAAAGCGGATTTCTGTCATAACATTGATTTACCTTCTGATTTTTTAAGGCAAGCTATTGAAAACGTTAGAAAATTGGAGAAAGGTGTCTATGTAGTTGATTTGAGCGACTCATTTCATTATTGGACTCACCAAACCACTTACAGTGTTTCAGGTACAAAATGACTGTTTCTCGCTGAGAAAATGCCAAAAAGCGGATTTCTGTCATAACATTGATTTACCTTCTGATTTTTCAAGGCAAGCTATTGAAAATGTTAGAAAATTGGAGAAAGGTGTCTATGTAGTTGATTTGAGAGACTCATTTCATTATTGGACTCACCAAACCACTTACAGTGTTTCAGGTACAAAATGACTGTTTCTCGCTGAGAAAATGCCAAAAAGCGGATTTCTGTCATAACATTGATTTACCTTCTGATTTTTTAAGGCAAGCTATTGAAAACGTTAGAAAATTGGAGAAAGGTGTCTATGTAGTTGATTTGAGCGACTCATTTCATTATTGGACTCACCAAACCACTTACAGTGTTTCAGGTACAAAATGACTGTTTCTCGCTGAGAAACTGCCAAAAAGCGGATTTCTGTAATAACATTGTTTCAAGTGTCTGAGAGAGCTTAGCAAGGGGCCTCGCATTGACCATTACTTCCTTAGAGGTAGGGCAAATCAGTCGAGTGAAGCCCAGTGGCAGGATATTCACCACAGTCCACAGGGTATCAGAACCCTAGACGAAGCTCAATCAAGCACAGATCCATTTATGAACATCAGCCCAGAGCCCATCCAGCCACAGACAGCAGTAGAGCGGAGGCTGACTGGACGAAAACCTCAAATCTTGTGGCCTAAATCCTGTCAGAAAAAGGAGTGGGAAACCACAGACACAGACCTCGTCCACCTTTTAGAAGGTCTGAAAGGGGGTGTGGAGAAAAAACTGGACAAGATCGGAGAGACCATTTATAGCTATGGAGCAGAGAGATTTGGTCTGAAACGTGAGAACTTGCAGACACAGAAGGAACCATCTGCTCATCTCAAGTCCAGGAGACAACAAGAGATTCAGAGACTCGTGAAAGAAAGGAGGTGCCTGAGGAAACAATGGAAGGAGGCCACGGAAGTGGAAAGGAAAGGCCTTGGGGCACTACAGGGCGACATCAAGCAGCGTCTGGCAGCACTGCGAAGAGCAGAATGCCTGAGAAGGCAACATAAGAAGAGAGAGCGAACGAGAACTGCCTTCTACAGAGATCCCTATAAATTTGTTAAGGACCTCTTTGTCAGGGAGAAATCTGGGACCCTCAAAGTACCCATAAGAGAACTGGAAGAACATCTTCGGAAGACCTACTCCGACAAACAGAGGCATGTGCCAGCCAGCATTCCGGAGGATATGCCACCCATCCAACCACCTGAGCACCAGATGGAAACAAGGCCCCCCACATGGAGCGAAGTTGAGAGCACAGTAAAACGGGCAAGAACAGCTTCAGCCCCGGGGCCCAACGGCATTCCATACAGGGTGTATAAGAACATGCCAGGCGTCTTGAAATACCTCTGGAAGCTTATGAAAGTGGCATGGGAAAAAGGAATGATACCAAAGGCATGGCGACGGGCAGGAGGGATCCTGATTCCCAAAGAGAAGAATTCCTCAACCATCGAGCAGTTTCGCCAGATCAGCCTTCTCAATGTGGAAGGAAAGATTTTCTTCAGTGTCGTGGCCTGTAGGCTCTCAGCATTCCTGCTGGCGAACAACTTTGTTGACACCTCAGTGCAAAAGGCAGGGATAATTGGGTTCTCAGGTTGCTTGGAACACACAAATGTCATCTGGCACCAAGTACAGACGGCCAAGAAGGAGAAGAAAGACCTGCATGTGGTGTTTTTAGATCTTGCCAATGCCTTCGGGTCAGTGCCTCATGAGATCTTGTGGACAGCGTTCAACTTCTTTCAAGTGCCAGAGGGCATCACAAGTCTAGTCAAAGCCTACTTCCAGGATCTCCAATTCTGTGTTACAGCACAGGATAGTACAACTGCCTGGCAGCACCTTGAGATAGGCATTATGGCGGGCTGCACCATCTCGCCACTGGTGTTTACAATGGCAATGGAGCTACTTATTCGTGCATCACGATGGGTGGTTGGAGGAGAACGATTGAGAGCGGGCTCCGTCTTCCCCCAATCAGGGCGTACATGGACGACATGACGACAATAACAACAACGGTCGCATGTACCAAACGTCTGCTGGAGAAACTCCGGGGAAACATCAAATGGGCACGAATGGAGATTAAACCCAGCAAATCCCGTAGCATCTCCATTGTCAAAGGTAAGCTCACCAATGCAAGGTTCTATGTGGACGACCAGCCAATCCCAACAAGTTCTGGAGAAGCCTATCAAAAGCCTTGGCCGATGGTATAGCGCAGAACTTAAAGACTCTGAGCAGGTGGAACAACTCAGGCAGGATACAATCAGCGGCCTCAAGCAGATTAACAACACTGCTCTCCCTGGAAAATTGAAGCTATGGTGCTTTAAGTTTGGGCTGCTACCTCGCCTCATGTGGCCAATTTCCATCTATGAGGTCACCTTATCTCATGTCAATCGGCTTGAGAGACTGGTGAATGCCCAAGTGAGGAAGTGGCTTGGACTGCCGAGATGCCTTTCCAGCATAGGCCTGTATGGCAATGGAGCGCTGTCCCTTCCAATCTCAAGCCTGGTGGAGGAGTACAAATGTGCCAAAACAAGGGTGGAAATGACTCTTACAGAATCCCGGGACCCATGCGTCAGAGATGCGGCTCCAAACCTGGCAACAGGGAGGAAATGGAAACCATCTGCAGCAGTAGCAGTGGCAAAGACCACCCTCAGACACCGGGATATAGTGGGACGAGTCCAACATGGCAGAGGGGGTCTTGGCCTGGAAGCAACAACACCCGCTTGGCAAAAGGCTACTCCGTCTGAACGGCGACACATGGTGGTTGAGGAGGTGCGCAACCAGGAGGAGGCAGCCAGGTGTGCCAAGGCAGTCTCCCAAGCCCAGCAAGGACGCTGGATGAGGTGGGAGGGTGTGGAGAGGAGGAAAATCACGTGGAATGAGATGTGGAGCATGGAGGCTAATAGGCTCAGCTTCATCATCAGAGCCACTTATGATGTCCTGCCCTCTCCAACCAACCTACATCTCTGGTATGGAGAGGACCCAGCCTGCCTGCAGTGTGCAGCCCCAGCAACCCTCAAACACATCCTGGTGGGTTGCAAGACCAGCCTGACTCAAGGAAGATACACCTGGCGCCATAACCAAGTGTTGAAGGGCTTGGCTGCCAAACTTGAGGACAAGAGGGTCACCATCAACGCCATGCCTTTCAAAACCCAGACCACCCTCCCACGGAAGACAACATTCGTCCGACAAGGGGAGAAACGGAGAACCAAGCCATCACCTCCAAACTCAGGCCCACTGGACACAGCCCGGGATTGGGAAATGCGGGTAGACCTCAGCCAGAGGCTCACTTTCCCGCCAGAAATCGCAGCAACCAACCTGCGCCCAGATTTGGTCCTCTGGTCCAAGTCCTGCCGGCGTGTCTTCATTGTGGAGCTGACTGTCCCGTGGGAGGATATCATCGACGAAGCATTCGAAAGAAAAAGGCTGCGTTATGCTAACCTAGCAGCTGATGCTGAGGCGCGGGGATGGAACGTAAAGGTGTGGCCAGTGGAGGTTGGCTGCCGAGGCTTTGTAGCCAGGTCCACCACACGGCTCCTGAAGGAAGTTGGGATCAGAGGACAGGCCCAGCGGAAGGCAATAAAAGAACTTGCCAAAGCAGCCGAACGGAGCAGTCACTGGCTGTGGCTGAAACGGAGGGATGCAACATGGGCTGTTTGATGACCACGGGGTGCCACCATATGACACACACCCAGGTCTGATCAGCCTGTGGCAGGCCAACCTTGGAAGAGGGTGTATTGTGTTAAGAGGCCGAAACACCTGATGAAGACAAGGCACACAACTGATGACGTGTAGATTTGGTGGTGCCCCGCGATCCTGTCCAAACTCCACCCAACAGTCATGTCCGATAGGAGTTATCGTGCTGATATAATTTAGGGATATTAACAGCTAGTCCTATTAAGAATCCTACCTTCTGATTTTTTAAGGCAAGCTATTGAAAACGTCAGAAAATTGGAGAAAGGAGTCTATGTAGTTGATTTGAGCGACTCATTTCATTATTGGACTCACCAAACCACTTACAGTGTTTCAGGTACAAAATGACTGTTTCTCGCTGAGAAACTGCCAAAAAGCGGATTTCTGTCATAACATTGATTTACCTTCTGATTTTTTAAGGCAAGCTATGGAAAACGTCAGAAAATTGGAGAAAGGAGTCTATGTAGTTGATTTGAGAGACTCATTTCATTATTGGACTCACCAAACCACTTACAGTGTTTCAGGTACAAAATGACCGTTTCTCGCTGAGAAAATGCCAAAAAGCGGATTTCTGTAATAACATTGTTTTACCTTCTGATTTTTTAAGGCAAGCTATTGAAAACGTCAGAAAATTGGAGAAAGGAGTCTATGTAGTTGATTTGAGGGACTCATTTCATTATTGGACTCACCAAATCACTTACAGTGTTTCAGGTACAAAATGACTGTTTCTCGCTGAGAAAATGCCAAAAAGCGGATTTCTGTCATAACATTGATTTACCTTCTGATTTTTCAAGGCAAGCTATTGAAAACGTCAGAAAATTGGAGAAAGGAGTCTATGTAGTTGATTTGAGAGACTCATTTCATTATTGGACTCACCAAACCACTTACAGTGTTTCAGGTACAAAATGACTGTTTCTCGCTGAGAAAATGCCAAAAAGCGGATTTCTGTAATAACATTGTTTTACCTTCTGATTTTTTAAGGCAAGCTATTGAAAATGTTAGAAAATTGGAAAAAGGAGTCTATGTAGTTGATTTGAGAGACTCATTTCATTATTGGACTCACCAAACCACTTACAGTGTTTCAGGTACAAAATGACTGTTTCTCGCTGAGAAAATGCCAAAAAGCGGATTTCTGTCATAACATTGATTTACCTTCTGATTTTTCAAGGCAAGCTATTGAAAATGTTAGAAAATTGGAGAAAGGTGTCTATGTAGTTGATTTGAGAGACTCATTTCATTATTGGACTCACCAAACCACTTACAGTGTTTCAGGTACAAAATGACTGTTTCTCGCTGAGAAAATGCCAAAAAGCGGATTTCTGTCATAACATTGATTTACCTTCTGATTTTTCAAGGCAAGCTATTGAAAACGTCAGAAAATTGGAGAAAGGAGTCTAAGTAGTTGATTTGAGAGACTCATTTCATTATTGGACTCACCAAACCACTTACAGTGTTTCAGGTACAAAATGACTGTTTCTCGCCTAGAAAATGCCAAAAAGCGGATTTCTGTAATAACATTGTTTTACCTTCTGAATTTTTAAGGCAACCTATTGAAAACGTCAGAAAATTGGAGAAAGGAGTCTATGTAGTTGATTTGAGGGAATCATTTCATTATTGGACTCACCAAACCACTTACAGTGTTTCAGGTACAAAATGACTGTTTCTCGCTGAGAAAATGCCAAAAAGCGGATTTCTGTCATAACATTGATTTACCTTCTGATTTTTTAAGGCAAGCTATTGAAAACGTCAGAAAATTGGAGAAAGGAGTCTATGTAGTTGATTTGAGGGACTCATTTCATTATTGGACTCACCAAACCACTTACAGTGTTTCAGGTACAAAATGACTGTTTCTCGCTGAGAAAATGCCAAAAAGCGGATTTCTGTCATAACATTGATTTACCTTCTGATTTTTTAAGGCAAGCTATTGAAAACGTTAGAAAATTGGAGAAAGGTGTCTATGTAGTTGATTTGAGCGACTCATTTCATTATTGGACTCACCAAACCACTTACAGTGTTTCAGGTACAAAATGACTGTTTCTCGCTGAGAAAATGCCAAAAAGCGGATTTCTGTCATAACATTGATTTACCTTCTGATTTTTCAAGGCAAGCTATTGAAAATGTTAGAAAATTGGAGAAAGGTGTCTATGTAGTTGATTTGAGAGACTCATTTCATTATTGGACTCACCAAACCACTTACAGTGTTTCAGGTACAAAATGACTGTTTCTCGCTGAGAAAATGCCAAAAAGCGGATTTCTGTCATAACATTGATTTACCTTCTGATTTTTTAAGGCAAGCTATTGAAAACGTTAGAAAATTGGAGAAAGGTGTCTATGTAGTTGATTTGAGCGACTCATTTCATTATTGGACTCACCAAACCACTTACAGTGTTTCAGGTACAAAATGACTGTTTCTCGCTGAGAAAATGCCAAAAAGCGGATTTCTGTCATAACATTGATTTACCTTCTGATTTTTCAAGGCAAGCTATTGAAAATGTTAGAAAATTGGAGATAGGTGTCTATGTAGTTGATTTGAGAGACTCATTTCATTATTGGACTCACCAAACCACTTACAGTGTTTCAGGTACAAAATGACTGTTTCTCGCTGAGAAAATGCCAAAAAGCGGATTTCTGTCATAACATTGATTTACCTTCTGATTTTTCAAGGCAAGCTATTGAAAACGTCAGAAAATTGGAGAAAGGAGTCTAAGTAGTTGATTTGAGAGACTCATTTCATTATTGGACTCACCAAACCACTTACAGTGTTTCAGGTACAAAATGACTGTTTCTCGCCTAGAAAATGCCAAAAAGCGGATTTCTGTAATAACATTGTTTTACCTTCTGAATTTTTAAGGCAACCTATTGAAAACGTCAGAAAATTGGAGAAAGGAGTCTATGTAGTTGATTTGAGGGACTCATTTCATTATTGGACTCACCAAACCACTTACAGTGTTTCAGGTACAAAATGACTGTTTCTCGCTGAGAAAATGCCAAAAAGCGGATTTCTGTCATAACATTGATTTACCTTCTGATTTTTTAAGGCAAGCTATTGAAAACGTTAGAAAATTGGAGAAAGGTGTCTATGTAGTTGATTTGAGCGACTCATTTCATTATTGGACTCACCAAACCACTTACAGTGTTTCAGGTACAAAATGACTGTTTCTCGCTGAGAAAATGCCAAAAAGCGGATTTCTGTCATAACATTGATTTACCTTCTGATTTTTCAAGGCAAGCTATTGAAAATGTTAGAAAATTGGAGAAAGGTGTCTATGTAGTTGATTTGAGAGACTCATTTCATTATTGGACTCACCAAACCACTTACAGTGTTTCAGGTACAAAATGACTGTTTCTCGCTGAGAAAATGCCAAAAAGCGGATTTCTGTCATAACATTGATTTACCTTCTGATTTTTTAAGGCAAGCTATTGAAAACGTTAGAAAATTGGAGAAAGGTGTCTATGTAGTTGATTTGAGCGACTCATTTCATTATTGGACTCACCAAACCACTTACAGTGTTTCAGGTACAAAATGACTGTTTCTCGCTGAGAAACTGCCAAAAAGCGGATTTCTGTAATAACATTGTTTCAAGTGTCTGAGAGAGCTTAGCAAGGGGCCTCGCATTGACCATTACTTCCTTAGAGGTAGGGCAAATCAGTCGAGTGAAGCCCAGTGGCAGGATATTCACCACAGTCCACAGGGTATCAGAACCCTAGACGAAGCTCAATCAAGCACAGATCCATTTATGAACATCAGCCCAGAGCCCATCCAGCCACAGACAGCAGTAGAGCGGAGGCTGACTGGACGAAAACCTCAAATCTTGTGGCCTAAATCCTGTCAGAAAAAGGAGTGGGAAACCACAGACACAGACCTCGTCCACCTTTTAGAAGGTCTGAAAGGGGGTGTGGAGAAAAAACTGGACAAGATCGGAGAGACCATTTATAGCTATGGAGCAGAGAGATTTGGTCTGAAACGTGAGAACTTGCAGACACAGAAGGAACCATCTGCTCATCTCAAGTCCAGGAGACAACAAGAGATTCAGAGACTCGTGAAAGAAAGGAGGTGCCTGAGGAAACAATGGAAGGAGGCCACGGAAGTGGAAAGGAAAGGCCTTGGGGCACTACAGGGCGACATCAAGCAGCGTCTGGCAGCACTGCGAAGAGCAGAATGCCTGAGAAGGCAACATAAGAAGAGAGAGCGAACGAGAACTGCCTTCTACAGAGATCCCTATAAATTTGTTAAGGACCTCTTTGTCAGGGAGAAATCTGGGACCCTCAAAGTACCCATAAGAGAACTGGAAGAACATCTTCGGAAGACCTACTCCGACAAACAGAGGCATGTGCCAGCCAGCATTCCGGAGGATATGCCACCCATCCAACCACCTGAGCACCAGATGGAAACAAGGCCCCCCACATGGAGCGAAGTTGAGAGCACAGTAAAACGGGCAAGAACAGCTTCAGCCCCGGGGCCCAACGGCATTCCATACAGGGTGTATAAGAACATGCCAGGCGTCTTGAAATACCTCTGGAAGCTTATGAAAGTGGCATGGGAAAAAGGAATGATACCAAAGGCATGGCGACGGGCAGGAGGGATCCTGATTCCCAAAGAGAAGAATTCCTCAACCATCGAGCAGTTTCGCCAGATCAGCCTTCTCAATGTGGAAGGAAAGATTTTCTTCAGTGTCGTGGCCTGTAGGCTCTCAGCATTCCTGCTGGCGAACAACTTTGTTGACACCTCAGTGCAAAAGGCAGGGATAATTGGGTTCTCAGGTTGCTTGGAACACACAAATGTCATCTGGCACCAAGTACAGACGGCCAAGAAGGAGAAGAAAGACCTGCATGTGGTGTTTTTAGATCTTGCCAATGCCTTCGGGTCAGTGCCTCATGAGATCTTGTGGACAGCGTTCAACTTCTTTCAAGTGCCAGAGGGCATCACAAGTCTAGTCAAAGCCTACTTCCAGGATCTCCAATTCTGTGTTACAGCACAGGATAGTACAACTGCCTGGCAGCACCTTGAGATAGGCATTATGGCGGGCTGCACCATCTCGCCACTGGTGTTTACAATGGCAATGGAGCTACTTATTCGTGCATCACGATGGGTGGTTGGAGGAGAACGATTGAGAGCGGGCTCCGTCTTCCCCCAATCAGGGCGTACATGGACGACATGACGACAATAACAACAACGGTCGCATGTACCAAACGTCTGCTGGAGAAACTCCGGGGAAACATCAAATGGGCACGAATGGAGATTAAACCCAGCAAATCCCGTAGCATCTCCATTGTCAAAGGTAAGCTCACCAATGCAAGGTTCTATGTGGACGACCAGCCAATCCCAACAAGTTCTGGAGAAGCCTATCAAAAGCCTTGGCCGATGGTATAGCGCAGAACTTAAAGACTCTGAGCAGGTGGAACAACTCAGGCAGGATACAATCAGCGGCCTCAAGCAGATTAACAACACTGCTCTCCCTGGAAAATTGAAGCTATGGTGCTTTAAGTTTGGGCTGCTACCTCGCCTCATGTGGCCAATTTCCATCTATGAGGTCACCTTATCTCATGTCAATCGGCTTGAGAGACTGGTGAATGCCCAAGTGAGGAAGTGGCTTGGACTGCCGAGATGCCTTTCCAGCATAGGCCTGTATGGCAATGGAGCGCTGTCCCTTCCAATCTCAAGCCTGGTGGAGGAGTACAAATGTGCCAAAACAAGGGTGGAAATGACTCTTACAGAATCCCGGGACCCATGCGTCAGAGATGCGGCTCCAAACCTGGCAACAGGGAGGAAATGGAAACCATCTGCAGCAGTAGCAGTGGCAAAGACCACCCTCAGACACCGGGATATAGTGGGACGAGTCCAACATGGCAGAGGGGGTCTTGGCCTGGAAGCAACAACACCCGCTTGGCAAAAGGCTACTCCGTCTGAACGGCGACACATGGTGGTTGAGGAGGTGCGCAACCAGGAGGAGGCAGCCAGGTGTGCCAAGGCAGTCTCCCAAGCCCAGCAAGGACGCTGGATGAGGTGGGAGGGTGTGGAGAGGAGGAAAATCACGTGGAATGAGATGTGGAGCATGGAGGCTAATAGGCTCAGCTTCATCATCAGAGCCACTTATGATGTCCTGACCTCTCCAACCAACCTACATCTCTGGTATGGAGAGGACCCAGCCTGCCTGCAGTGTGCAGCCCCAGCAACCCTCAAACACATCCTGGTGGGTTGCAAGACCAGCCTGACTCAAGGAAGATACACCTGGCGCCATAACCAAGTGTTGAAGGGCTTGGCTGCCAAACTTGAGGACAAGAGGGTCACCATCAACGCCATGCCTTTCAAAACCCAGACCACCCTCCCACGGAAGACAACATTCGTCCGACAAGGGGAGAAACGGAGAACCAAGCCATCACCTCCAAACTCAGGCCCACTGGACACAGCCCGGGATTGGGAAATGCGGGTAGACCTCAGCAAGAGGCTCACTTTCCCGCCAGAAATCGCAGCAACCAACCTTCGCCCAGATTTGGTCCTCTGGTCCAAGTCCTGCCGGCGTGTCTTCATTGTGGAGCTGACTGTCCCGTGGGAGGATATCATCGACGAAGCATTCGAAAGAAAAAGGCTGCGTTATGCTAACCTAGCAGCTGATGCTGAGGCGCGGGGATGAAACGTAAAGGTGTGGCCAGTGGAGGTTGGCTGCCGAGGCTTTGTAGCCAGGTCCACCACACGGCTCCTGAAGGAAGTTGGGATCAGAGGACAGGCCCAGCGGAAGGCAATAAAAGAACTTGCCAAAGCAGCCGAACGGAGCAGTCACTGGCTGTGGCTGAAACGGAGGGATGCAACATGGGCTGTTTGATGACCACGGGGTGCCACCATATGACACACACTGATCAGCCTGTGGCAGGCCAACCTTGGAAGAGGGTGTATTGTGTTAAGAGGCCGAAACACCTGATGAAGACAAGGCACACAACTGATGACGTGTAGATTTGGTGGTGCCCCGCGATCCTGTCCAAACTCCACCCAACAGTCATGTCCGATAGGAGTTATCGTGCTGATATAATTTAGGGATATTAACAGCTAGTCCTATTAAGAATCCTACCTTCTGATTTTTTAAGGCAAGCTATTGAAAACGTCAGAAAATTGGAGAAAGGAGTCTATGTAGTTGATTTGAGCGACTCATTTCATTATTGGACTCACCAAACCACTTACAGTGTTTCAGGTACAAAATGACTGTTTCTCGCTGAGAAACTGCCAAAAAGCGGATTTCTGTCATAACATTGATTTACCTTCTGATTTTTTAAGGCAAGCTATGGAAAACGTCAGAAAATTGGAGAAAGGAGTCTATGTAGTTGATTTGAGAGACTCATTTCATTATTGGACTCACCAAACCACTTACAGTGTTTCAGGTACAAAATGACCGTTTCTCGCTGAGAAAATGCCAAAAAGCGGATTTCTGTAATAACATTGTTTTACCTTCTGATTTTTTAAGGCAAGCTATTGAAAACGTCAGAAAATTGGAGAAAGGAGTCTATGTAGTTGATTTGAGGGACTCATTTCATTATTGGACTCACCAAACCACTTACAGTGTTTCAGGTACAAAATGACTGTTTCTCGCTGAGAAAATGCCAAAAAGCGGATTTCTGTCATAACATTGATTTACCTTCTGATTTTTCAAGGCAAGCTATTGAAAATGTTAGAAAATTGGAGAAAGGTGTCTATATAGTTGATTTGAGAGACTCATTTCATTATTGGACTCACCAAACCACTTACAGTGTTTCAGGTACAAAATGACTGTTTCTCGCTGAGAAAATGCCAAAAAGCGGATTTCTGTCATAACATTGATTTACCTTCTGATTTTTCAAGGCAAGCTATTGAAAACGTCAGAAAATTGGAGAAAGGAGTCTAAGTAGTTGATTTGAGAGACTCTTTTCATTATTGGACTCACCAAACCACTTACAGTGTTTCAGGTACAAAATGACTGTTTCTCGCCTAGAAAATGCCAAAAAGCGGATTTCTGTAATAACATTGTTTTACCTTCTGAATTTTTAAGGCAACCTATTGAAAACGTCAGAAAATTGGAGAAAGGAGTCTATGTAGTTGATTTGAGGGAATCATTTCATTATTGGACTCACCAAACCACTTACAGTGTTTTAGGTACAAAATGACTGTTTCTCGCTGAGAAACTGCCAAAAAGCGGATTTCTGTCATAACATTGATTTACCTTCTGATTTTTTAAGGCAAGCTATTGAAAACGTTAGAAAATTGGAGAAAGGTGTCTATGTAGTTGATTTGAGCGACTCATTTCATTATTGGACTCACCAAACCACTTACTGTGTTTCAGGTACAAAATGACCGTTTCTCGCTGAGAAAATGCCAAAAAGCGGATTTCTGTAATAACATTGTTTTACCTTCTGATTTTTTAAGGCAAGCTATTGAAAACGTCAGAAAATTGGAGAAAGCAGTCTATGTAGTTGATTTGAGGGACTCATTTCATTATTGGACTCACCAAAAAACTTACAGTGTTTCAGGTACAAAATGATTGTTTCTCGCTGAGAAAATGCCAAAAAGCGGATTTCTGTCATAACATTGATTTACCTTCTGATTTTTCAAGGCAAGCTATTGAAAACGTCAGAAAATTGGAGAAAGGTGTCTATGTAGTTGATTTGAGAGACTCATTTCATTATTGGACTCACCAAACCACTTACAGTGTTTCAGGTACAAAATGACTGTTTCTCGCTGAGAAAATGCCAAAAAGCGGATTTCTGTCATAACATTGATTTACCTTCTGATTTTTCAAGGCAAGCTATTGAAAACGTCAGAAAATTGGAGAAAGGAGTCTAAGTAGTTGATTTGAGAGACTCATTTCATTATTGGACTCACCAAACCACTTACAGTGTTTCAGGTACAAAATGACTGTTTCTCGCTGAGAAAATGCCAAAAAGCGGATTTCTGTCATAACATTGATTTACCTTCTGATTTTTTAAGGCAAGCTATGGAAAACGTCAGAAAATTGGAGAAAGGAGTCTATGTAGTTGATTTGAGAGACTCATTTCATTATTGGACTCACCAAACCACTTACAGTGTTTCAGGTACAAAATGACCGTTTCTCGCTGAGAAAATGCCAAAAAGCGGATTTCTGTAATAACATTGTTTTACCTTCTGATTTTTTAAGGCAAGCTATTGAAAACGTCAGAAAATTGGAGAAAGGAGTCTATGTAGTTGATTTGAGGGACTCATTTCATTATTGGACTCACCAAACCACTTACAGTGTTTCAGGTACAAAATGACTGTTTCTCGCTGAGAAAATGCCAAAAAGCGGATTTCTGTAATAACATTGTTTTACCTTCTGATTTTTTAAGGCAAGCTATTGAAAATGTTAGAAAATTGGAAAAAGGAGTCTATGTAGTTGATTTGAGAGACTCATTTCATTATTGGACTCACCAAACCACTTACAGTGTTTCAGGTACAAAATGACTGTTTCTCGCTGAGAAAATGCCAAAAAGCGGATTTCTGTCATAACATTGATTTACCTTCTGATTTTTCAAGGCAAGCTATTGAAAATGTTAGAAAATTGGAGAAAGGTGTCTATATAGTTGATTTGAGAGACTCATTTCATTATTGGACTCACCAAACCACTTACAGTGTTTCAGGTACAAAATGACTGTTTCTCGCTGAGAAAATGCCAAAAAGCGGATTTCTGTCATAACATTGATTTACCTTCTGATTTTTCAAGGCAAGCTATTGAAAACGTCAGAAAATTGGAGAAAGGAGTCTAAGTAGTTGATTTGAGAGACTCATTTCATTATTGGACTCACCAAACCACTTACAGTGTTTCAGGTACAAAATGACTGTTTCTCGCTGAGAAAATGCCAAAAAGCGGATTTCTGTCATAACATTGATTTACCTTCTGATTTTTTAAGGCAAGCTATTGAAAACGTTAGAAAATTGGAGAAAGGTGTCTATGTAGTTGATTTGAGCGACTCATTTCATTATTGGACTCACCAAACCACTTACTGTGTTTCAGGTACAAAATGACCGTTTCTCGCTGAGAAAATGCCAAAAAGCGGATTTCTGTAATAACATTGTTTTACCTTCTGAATTTTTAAGGCAACCTATTGAAAACGTCAGAAAATTGGAGAAAGGAGTCTATGTAGTTGATTTGAGGGAATCATTTCATTATTGGACTCACCAAACCACTTACAGTGTTTTAGGTACAAAATGACTGTTTCTCGCTGAGAAACTGCCAAAAAGCGGATTTCTGTCATAACATTGATTTACCTTCTGATTTTTTAAGGCAAGCTATTGAAAACGTTAGAAAATTGGAGAAAGGTGTCTATGTAGTTGATTTGAGCGACTCATTTCATTATTGGACTCACCAAACCACTTACTGTGTTTCAGGTACAAAATGACCGTTTCTCGCTGAGAAAATGCCAAAAAGCGGATTTCTGTAATAACATTGTTTTACCTTCTGATTTTTTAAGGCAAGCTATTGAAAACGTCAGAAAATTGGAGAAAGCAGTCTATGTAGTTGATTTGAGGGACTCATTTCATTATTGGACTCACCAAAAAACTTACAGTGTTTCAGGTACAAAATGATTGTTTCTCGCTGAGAAAATGCCAAAAAGCGGATTTCTGTCATAACATTGATTTACCTTCTGATTTTTCAAGGCAAGCTATTGAAAACGTCAGAAAATTGGAGAAAGGTGTCTATGTAGTTGATTTGAGAGACTCATTTCATTATTGGACTCACCAAACCACTTACAGTGTTTCAGGTACAAAATGACTGTTTCTCGCTGAGAAAATGCCAAAAAGCGGATTTCTGTCATAACATTGATTTACCTTCTGATTTTTCAAGGCAAGCTATTGAAAACGTCAGAAAATTGGAGAAAGGAGTCTAAGTAGTTGATTTGAGAGACTCATTTCATTATTGGACTCACCAAACCACTTACAGTGTTTCAGGTACAAAATGACTGTTTCTCGCTGAGAAAATGCCAAAAAGCGGATTTCTGTCATAACATTGATTTACCTTCTGATTTTTTAAGGCAAGCTATTGAAAACGTTAGAAAATTGGAGAAAGGTGTCTATGTAGTTGATTTGAGCGACTCATTTCATTATTGGACTCACCAAACCACTTACAGTGTTTCAGGTACAAAATGACTGTTTCTCGCTGAGAAAATGCCAAAAAGCGGATTTCTGTCATAACATTGATTTACCTTCTGATTTTTCAAGGCAAGCTATTGAAAATGTTAGAAAATTGGAGAAAGGTGTCTATGTAGTGGATTTGAGAGACTCATTTCATTATTGGACTCACCAAACCACTTACAGTGTTTCAGGTACAAAATGACTGTTTCTCGCTGAGAAAATGCCAAAAAGCGGATTTCTGTCATAACATTGATTTACCTTCTGATTTTTTAAGGCAAGCTATTGAAAACGTCAGAAAATTGGAGAAAGGTGTCTATGTAGTTGATTTGAGCGACTCATTTCATTATTGGACTCACCAAACCACTTACAGTGTTTCAGGTACAAAATGACTGTTTCTCGCTGAGAAAATGCCAAAAAGCGGATTTCTGTCATAACATTGATTTACCTTCTGATTTTTCAAGGCAAGCTATTGAAAATGTTAGAAAATTGGAGAAAGTTGTCTATGTAGTTGATTTGAGAGACTCATTTCATTATTGGACTCACCAAACCACTTACAGTGTTTCAGGTACAAAATGACTGTTTCTCGCTGAGAAAATGCCAAAAAGCGGATTTCTGTCATAACATTGATTTACCTTCTGATTTTTCAAGGCAAGCTATTGAAAACGTCAGAAAATTGGAGAAAGGAGTCTAAGTAGTTGATTTGAGAGACTCATTTCATTATTGGACTCACCAAACCACTTACAGTGTTTCAGGTACAAAATGACTGTTTCTCGCCTAGAAAATGCCAAAAAGCGGATTTCTGTAATAACATTGTTTTACCTTCTGAATTTTTAAGGCAACCTATTGAAAACGTCAGAAAATTGGAGAAAGGAGTCTATGTAGTTGATTTGAGGGACTCATTTCATTATTGGACTCACCAAACCACTTACAGTGTTTCAGGTACAAAATGACTGTTTCTCGCTGAGAAAATGCCAAAAAGCGGATTTCTGTCATAACATTGATTTACCTTCTGATTTTTTAAGGCAAGCTATTGAAAACGTTAGAAAATTGGAGAAAGGTGTCTATGTAGTTGATTTGAGCGACTCATTTCATTATTGGACTCACCAAACCACTTACAGTGTTTCAGGTACAAAATGACTGTTTCTCGCTGAGAAAATGCCAAAAAGCGGATTTCTGTCATAACATTGATTTACCTTCTGATTTTTCAAGGCAAGCTATTGAAAATGTTAGAAAATTGGAGAAAGGTGTCTATGTAGTTGATTTGAGAGACTCATTTCATTATTGGACTCACCAAACCACTTACAGTGTTTCAGGTACAAAATGACTGTTTCTCGCTGAGAAAATGCCAAAAAGCGGATTTCTGTCATAACATTGATTTACCTTCTGATTTTTTAAGGCAAGCTATTGAAAACGTTAGAAAATTGGAGAAAGGTGTCTATGTAGTTGATTTGAGCGACTCATTTCATTATTGGACTCACCAAACCACTTACAGTGTTTCAGGTACAAAATGACTGTTTCTCGCTGAGAAACTGCCAAAAAGCGGATTTCTGTAATAACATTGTTTCAAGTGTCTGAGAGAGCTTAGCAAGGGGCCTCGCATTGACCATTACTTCCTTAGAGGTAGGGCAAATCAGTCGAGTGAAGCCCAGTGGCAGGATATTCACCACAGTCCACAGGGTATCAGAACCCTAGACGAAGCTCAATCAAGCACAGATCCATTTATGAACATCAGCCCAGAGCCCATCCAGCCACAGACAGCAGTAGAGCGGAGGCTGACTGGACGAAAACCTCAAATCTTGTGGCCTAAATCCTGTCAGAAAAAGGAGTGGGAAACCACAGACACAGACCTCGTCCACCTTTTAGAAGGTCTGAAAGGGGGTGTGGAGAAAAAACTGGACAAGATCGGAGAGACCATTTATAGCTATGGAGCAGAGAGATTTGGTGTGAAACGTGAGAACTTGCAGACACAGAAGGAACCATCTGCTCATCTCAAGTCCAGGAGACAACAAGAGATTCAGAGACTCGTGAAAGAAAGGAGGTGCCTGAGGAAACAATGGAAGGAAGCCACGGAAGTGGAAAGGAAAGGCCTTGGGGCACTACAGGGCGACATCAAGCAGCGTCTGGCAGCACTGCGAAGAGCAGAATGCCTGAGAAGGCAACATAAGAAGAGAGAGCGAACGAGAACTGCCTTCTACAGAGATCCCTATAAATTTGTTAAGGACCTCTTTGTCAGGGAGAAATCTGGGACCCTCAAAGTACCCATAAGAGAACTGGAAGAACATCTTCGGAAGACCTACTCCGACAAACAGAGGCATGTGCCAGCCAGCATTCCGGAGGATATGCCACCCATCCAACCACCTGAGCACCAGATGGAAACAAGGCCCCCCACATGGAGCGAAGTTGAGAGCACAGTAAAACGGGCAAGAACAGCTTCAGCCCCGGGGCCCAACGGCATTCCATACAGGGTGTATAAGAACACGCCAGGCGTCTTGAAATACCTCTGGAAGCTTATGAAAGTGGCATGGGAAAAAGGAATGATACCAAAGGCATGGCGACGGGCAGGAGGGATCCTGATTCCCAAAGAGAAGAATTCCTCAACCATCGAGCAGTTTCGCCAGATCAGCCTTCTCAATGTGGAAGGAAAGATTTTCTTCAGTGTCGTGGCCTGTAGGCTCTCAGCATTCCTGCTGGCGAACAACTTTGTTGACACCTCAGTGCAAAAGGCAGGGATAATTGGGTTCTCAGGTTGCTTGGAACACACAAATGTCATCTGGCACCAAGTACAGACGGCCAAGAAGGAGAAGAAAGACCTGCATGTGGTGTTTTTAGATCTTGCCAATGCCTTCGGGTCAGTGCCTCATGAGATCTTGTGGACAGCGTTCAACTTCTTTCAAGTGCCAGAGGGCATCACAAGTCTAGTCAAAGCCTACTTCCAGGATCTCCAATTCTGTGTTACAGCACAGGATAGTACAACTGCCTGGCAGCACCTTGAGATAGGCATTATGGCGGGCTGCACCATCTCGCCACTGGTGTTTACAATGGCAATGGAGCTACTTATTCGTGCATCACGATGGGTGGTTGGAGGAGAACGATTGAGAGCGGGCTCCGTCTTCCCCCAATCAGGGCGTACATGGACGACATGACGACAATAACAACAACGGTCGCATGTACCAAACGTCTGCTGGAGAAACTCCGGGGAAACATCAAATGGGCACGAATGGAGATTAAACCCAGCAAATCCCGTAGCATCTCCATTGTCAAAGGTAAGCTCACCAATGCAAGGTTCTATGTGGACGACCAGCCAATCCCAACAAGTTCTGGAGAAGCCTATCAAAAGCCTTGGCCGATGGTATAGCGCAGAACTTAAAGACTCTGAGCAGGTGGAACAACTCAGGCAGGATACAATCAGCGGCCTCAAGCAGATTAACAACACTGCTCTCCCTGGAAAATTGAAGCTATGGTGCTTTAAGTTTGGGCTGCTACCTCGCCTCATGTGGCCAATTTCCATCTATGAGGTCACCTTATCTCATGTCAATCGGCTTGAGAGACTGGTGAATGCCCAAGTGAGGAAGTGGCTTGGACTGCCGAGATGCCTTTCCAGCATAGGCCTGTATGGCAATGGAGCGCTGTCCCTTCCAATCTCAAGCCTGGTGGAGGAGTACAAATGTGCCAAAACAAGGGTGGAAATGACTCTTACAGAATCCCGGGACCCATGCGTCAGAGATGCGGCTCCAAACCTGGCAACAGGGAGGAAATGGAAACCATCTGCAGCAGTAGCAGTGGCAAAGACCACCCTCAGACACCGGGATATAGTGGGACGAGTCCAACATGGCAGAGGGGGTCTTGGCCTGGAAGCAACAACACCCGCTTGGCAAAAGGCTACTCCGTCTGAACGGCGACACATGGTGGTTGAGGAGGTGCGCAACCAGGAGGAGGCAGCCAGGTGTGCCAAGGCAGTCTCCCAAGCCCAGCAAGGACGCTGGATGAGGTGGGAGGGTGTGGAGAGGAGGAAAATCACGTGGAATGAGATGTGGAGCATGGAGGCTAATAGGCTCAGCTTCATCATCAGAGCCACTTATGATGTCCTGCCCTCTCCAACCAACCTACATCTCTGGTATGGAGAGGACCCAGCCTGCCTGCAGTGTGCAGCCCCAGCAACCCTCAAACACATCCTGGTGGGTTGCAAGACCAGCCTGACTCAAGGAAGATACACCTGGCGCCATAACCAAGTGTTGAAGGGCTTGGCTGCCAAACTTGAGGACAAGAGGGTCACCATCAACGCCATGCCTTTCAAAACCCAGACCACCCTCCCACGGAAGACAACATTCGTCCGACAAGGGGAGAAACGGAGAACCAAGCCATCACCTCCAAACTCAGGCCCACTGGACACAGCCCGGGATTGGGAAATGCGGGTAGACCTCAGCCAGAGGCTCACTTTCCCGCCAGAAATCGCAGCAACCAACCTGCGCCCAGATTTGGTCCTCTGGTCCAAGTCCTGCCGGCGTGTCTTCATTGTGGAGCTGACTGTCCCGTGGGAGGATATCATCGACGAAGCATTCGAAAGAAAAAGGCTGCGTTATGCTAACCTAGCAGCTGATGCTGAGGCGCGGGGATGGAACGTAAAGGTGTGGCCAGTGGAGGTTGGCTGCCGAGGCTTTGTAGCCAGGTCCACCACACGGCTCCTGAAGGAAGTTGGGATCAGAGGACAGGCCCAGCGGAAGGCAATAAAAGAACTTGCCAAAGCAGCCGAACGGAGCAGTCACTGGCTGTGGCTGAAACGGAGGGATGCAACATGGGCTGTTTGATGACCACGGGGTGCCACCATATGACACACACCCAGGTCTGATCAGCCTGTGGCAGGCCAACCTTGGAAGAGGGTGTATTGTGTTAAGAGGCCGAAACACCTGATGAAGACAAGGCACACAACTGATGACGTGTAGATTTGGTGGTGCCCCGCGATCCTGTCCAAACTCCACCCAACAGTCATGTCCGATAGGAGTTATCGTGCTGATATAATTTAGGGATATTAACAGCTAGTCCTATTAAGAATCCTACCTTCTGATTTTTTAAGGCAAGCTATTGAAAACGTCAGAAAATTGGAGAAAGGAGTCTATGTAGTTGATTTGAGCGACTCATTTCATTATTGGACTCACCAAACCACTTACAGTGTTTCAGGTACAAAATGACTGTTTCTCGCTGAGAAACTGCCAAAAAGCGGATTTCTGTCATAACATTGATTTACCTTCTGATTTTTTAAGGCAAGCTATGGAAAACGTCAGAAAATTGGAGAAAGGAGTCTATGTAGTTGATTTGAGAGACTCATTTCATTATTGGACTCACCAAACCACTTACAGTGTTTCAGGTACAAAATGACCGTTTCTCGCTGAGAAAATGCCAAAAAGCGGATTTCTGTAATAACATTGTTTTACCTTCTGATTTTTTAAGGCAAGCTATTGAAAACGTCAGAAAATTGGAGAAAGGAGTCTATGTAGTTGATTTGAGGGACTCATTTCATTATTGGACTCACCAAATCACTTACAGTGTTTCAGGTACAAAATGACTGTTTCTCGCTGAGAAAATGCCAAAAAGCGGATTTCTGTCATAACATTGATTTACCTTCTGATTTTTCAAGGCAAGCTATTGAAAACGTCAGAAAATTGGAGAAAGGAGTCTATGTAGTTGATTTGAGAGACTCATTTCATTATTGGACTCACCAAACCACTTACAGTGTTTCAGGTACAAAATGACTGTTTCTCGCTGAGAAAATGCCAAAAAGCGGATTTCTGTAATAACATTGTTTTACCTTCTGATTTTTTAAGGCAAGCTATTGAAAATGTTAGAAAATTGGAAAAAGGAGTCTATGTAGTTGATTTGAGAGACTCATTTCATTATTGGACTCACCAAACCACTTACAGTGTTTCAGGTACAAAATGACTGTTTCTCGCTGAGAAAATGCCAAAAAGCGGATTTCTGTCATAACATTGATTTACCTTCTGATTTTTCAAGGCAAGCTATTGAAAATGTTAGAAAATTGGAGAAAGGTGTCTATGTAGTTGATTTGAGAGACTCATTTCATTATTGGACTCACCAAACCACTTACAGTGTTTCAGGTACAAAATGACTGTTTCTCGCTGAGAAAATGCCAAAAAGCGGATTTCTGTCATAACATTGATTTACCTTCTGATTTTTCAAGGCAAGCTATTGAAAACGTCAGAAAATTGGAGAAAGGAGTCTAAGTAGTTGATTTGAGAGACTCATTTCATTATTGGACTCACCAAACCACTTACAGTGTTTCAGGTACAAAATGACTGTTTCTCGCCTAGAAAATGCCAAAAAGCGGATTTCTGTAATAACATTGTTTTACCTTCTGAATTTTTAAGGCAACCTATTGAAAACGTCAGAAAATTGGAGAAAGGAGTCTATGTAGTTGATTTGAGGGAATCATTTCATTATTGGACTCACCAAACCACTTACAGTGTTTTAGGTACAAAATGACTGTTTCTCGCTGAGAAACTGCCAAAAAGCGGATTTCTGTCATAACATTGATTTACCTTCTGATTTTTTAAGGCAAGCTATTGAAAACGTTAGAAAATTGGAGAAAGGTGTCTATGTAGTTGATTTGAGCGACTCATTTCATTATTGGACTCACCAAACCACTTACAGTGTTTCAGGTACAAAATGACTGTTACTCGCTGAGAAAATGCCAAAAAGCGGATTTCTGTCATAACATTGATTTACCTTCTGATTTTTCAAGGCAAGCTATTGAAAACGTCAGAAAATTGGAGAAAGGAGTCTAAGTAGTTGATTTGAGAGACTCATTTCATTATTGGACTCACCAAACAACTTACAGTGTTTCAGGTACAAAATGACTGTTTCTCGCCTAGAAAATGCCAAAAAGCGGATTTCTGTAATAACATTGTTTTACCTTCTGAATTTTTAAGGCAACCTATTGAAAACGTCAGAAAATTGGAGAAAGGAGTCTATGTAGTTGATTTGAGGGACTCATTTCATTATTGGACTCACCAAACCACTTACAGTGTTTTAGGTACAAAATGACTGTTTCTCGCTGAGAAACTGCCAAAAAGCGGATTTCTGTCATAACATTGATTTACCTTCTGATTTTTTAAGGCAAGCTATTGAAAACGTTAGAAAATTGGAGAAAGGTGTCTATGTAGTTGATTTGAGCGACTCATTTCATTATTGGACTCACCAAACCACTTACAGTGTTTCAGGTACAAAATGACTGTTTCTCGCTGAGAAACTGCCAAAAAGCGGATTTCTGTAATAACATTGTTTCAAGTGTCTGAGAGAGCTTAGCAAGGGGCCTCGCATTGACCATTACTTCCTTAGAGGTAGGGCAAATCAGTCGAGTGAAGCCCAGTGGCAGGATATTCACCACAGTCCACAGGGTATCAGAACCCTAGACGAAGCTCAATCAAGCACAGATCCATTTATGAACATCAGCCCAGAGCCCATCCAGCCACAGACAGCAGTAGAGCGGAGGCTGACTGGACGAAAACCTCAAATCTTGTGGCCTAAATCCTGTCAGAAAAAGGAGTGGGAAACCACAGACACAGACCTCGTCCACCTTTTAGAAGGTCTGAAAGGGGGTGTGGAGAAAAAACTGGACAAGATCGGAGAGACCATTTATAGCTATGGAGCAGAGAAATTTGGTGTGAAACGTGAGAACTTGCAGACACAGAAGGAACCATCTGCTCATCTCAAGTCCAGGAGACAACAAGAGATTCAGAGACTCGTGAAAGAAAGGAGGTGCCTGAGGAAACAATGGAAGGAGGCCACGGAAGTGGAAAGGAAAGGCCTTGGGGCACTACAGGGCGACATCAAGCAGCGTCTGGCAGCACTGCGAAGAGCAGAATGCCTGAGAAGGCAACATAAGAAGAGAGAGCGAACGAGAACTGCCTTCTACAGAGATCCCTATAAATTTGTTAAGGACCTCTTTGTCAGGGAGAAATCTGGGACCCTCAAAGTACCCATAAGAGAACTGGAAGAACATCTTCGGAAGACCTACTCCGACAAACAGAGGCATGTGCCAGCCAGCATTCCGGAGGATATGCCACCCATCCAACCACCTGAGCACCAGATGGAAACAAGGCCCCCCACATGGAGCGAAGTTGAGAGCACAGTAAAACGGGCAAGAACAGCTTCAGCCCCGGGGCCCAACGGCATTCCATACAGGGTGTATAAGAACACGCCAGGCGTCTTGAAATACCTCTGGAAGCTTATGAAAGTGGCATGGGAAAAAGGAATGATACCAAAGGCATGGCGACGGGCAGGAGGGATCCTGATTCCCAAAGAGAAGAATTCCTCAACCATCGAGCAGTTTCGCCAGATCAGCCTTCTCAATGTGGAAGGAAAGATTTTCTTCAGTGTCGTGGCCTGTAGGCTCTCAGCATTCCTGCTGGCGAACAACTTTGTTGACACCTCAGTGCAAAAGGCAGGGATAATTGGGTTCTCAGGTTGCTTGGAACACACAAATGTCATCTGGCACCAAGTACAGACGGCCAAGAAGGAGAAGAAAGACCTGCATGTGGTGTTTTTAGATCTTGCCAATGCCTTCGGGTCAGTGCCTCATGAGATCTTGTGAACAGCGTTCAACTTCTTTCAAGTGCCAGAGGGCATCACAAGTCTAGTCAAAGCCTACTTCCAGGATCTCCAATTCTGTGTTACAGCACAGGATAGTACAACTGCCTGGCAGCACCTTGAGATAGGCATTATGGCGGGCTGCACCATCTCGCCACTGGTGTTTACAATGGCAATGGAGCTACTTATTCGTGCATCACGATGGGTGGTTGGAGGAGAACGATTGAGAGCGGGCTCCGTCTTCCCCCAATCAGGGCGTACATGGACGACATGACGACAATAACAACAACGGTCGCATGTACCAAACGTCTGCTGGAGAAACTCCGGGGAAACATCAAATGGGCACGAATGGAGATTAAACCCAGCAAATCCCGTAGCATCTCCATTGTCAAAGGTAAGCTCACCAATGCAAGGTTCTATGTGGACGACCAGCCAATCCCAACAAGTTCTGGAGAAGCCTATCAAAAGCCTTGGCCGATGGTATAGCGCAGAACTTAAAGACTCTGAGCAGGTGGAACAACTCAGGCAGGATACAATCAGCGGCCTCAAGCAGATTAACAACACTGCTCTCCCTGGAAAATTGAAGCTATGGTGCTTTAAGTTTGGGCTGCTACCTCGCCTCATGTGGCCAATTTCCATCTATGAGGTCACCTTATCTCATGTCAATCGGCTTGAGAGACTGGTGAATGCCCAAGTGAGGAAGTGGCTTGGACTGCCGAGATGCCTTTCCAGCATAGGCCTGTATGGCAATGGAGCGCTCTCCCTTCCAATCTCAAGCCTGGTGGAGGAGTACAAATGTGCCAAAACAAGGGTGGAAATGACTCTTACAGAATCCCGGGACCCATGCGTCAGAGATGCGGCTCCAAACCTGGCAACAGGGAGGAAATGGAAACCATCTGCAGCAGTAGCAGTGGCAAAGACCACCCTCAGACACCGGGATATAGTGGGACGAGTCCAACATGGCAGAGGGGGTCTTGGCCTGGAAGCAACAACACCCGCTTGGCAAAAGGCTACTCCGTCTGAACGGCGACACATGGTGGTTGAGGAGGTGCGCAACCAGGAGGAGGCAGCCAGGTGTGCCAAGGCAGTCTCCCAAGCCCAGCAAGGACGCTGGATGAGGTGGGAGGGTGTGGAGAGGAGGAAAATCACGTGGAATGAGATGTGGAGCATGGAGGCTAATAGGCTCAGCTTCATCATCAGAGCCACTTATGATGTCCTGCCCTCTCCAACAAACCTACATCTCTGGTATGGAGAGGACCCAGCCTGCCTGCAGTGTGCAGCCCCAGCAACCCTCAAACACATCCTGGTGGGTTGCAAGACCAGCCTGACTCAAGGAAGATACACCTGGCGCCATAACCAAGTGTTGAAGGGCTTGGCTGCCAAACTTGAGGACAAGAGGGTCACCATCAACGCCATGCCTTTCAAAACCCAGACCACCCTCCCACGGAAGACAACATTCGTCCGACAAGGGGAGAAACGGAGAACCAAGCCATCACCTCCAAACTCAGGCCCACTGGACACAGCCCGGGATTGGGAAATGCGGGTAGACCTCAGCCAGAGGCTCACTTTCCCGCCAGAAATCGCAGCAACCAACCTGCGCCCAGATTTGGTCCTCTGGTCCAAGTCCTGCCGGCGTGTCTTCATTGTGGAGCTGACTGTCCCGTGGGAGGATATCATCGACGAAGCATTCGAAAGAAAAAGGCTGCGTTATGCTAACCTAGCAGCTGATGCTGAGGCGCGGGGATGGAACGTAAAGGTGTGGCCAGTGGAGGTTGGCTGCCGAGGCTTTGTAGCCAGGTCCACCACACGGCTCCTGAAGGAAGTTGGGATCAGAGGACAGGCCCAACGGAAGGCAATAAAAGAACTTGCCAAAGCAGCCGAACGGAGCAGTCACTGGCTGTGGCTGAAACGGAGGGATGCAACATGGGCTGTTTGATGACCACGGGGTGCCACCATATGACACACACCCAGGTCTGATCAGCCTGTGGCAGGCCAACCTTGGAAGAGGGTGTATTGTGTTAAGAGGCCGAAACACCTGATGAAGACAAGGCACACAACTGATGACGTGTAGATTTGGTGGTGCCCCGCGATCCTGTCCAAACTCCACCCAACAGTCATGTCCGATAGGAGTTATCGTGCTGATATATTTTAGGGATATTAACAGCTAGTCCTATTAAGAATCCTACCTTCTGATTTTTTAAGGCAAGCTATTGAAAACGTCAGAAAATTGGAGAAAGGAGTCTATGTAGTTGATTTGAGGGACTCATTTCATTATTGGACTCACCAAACCACTTACAGTGTTTCAGGTACAAAATGACTGTTTCTCGCAGAGAAACTGCCAAAAAGCGGATTTCTGTCATAACATTGATTTACCTTCTGATTTTTTAAGGCAAGCTATGGAAAACGTCAGAAAATTGGAGAAAGGAGTCTATGTAGTTGATTTGAGAGACTCATTTCATTATTGGACTCACCAAACTACTTACAGTGTTTCAGGTACAAAATGACCGTTTCTCGCTGAGAAAATGCCAAAAAGCGGATTTCTGTAATAACATTGTTTTACCTTCTGATTTTTTAAGGCAAGCTATTGAAAACGTCAGAAAATTGGAGAAAGGAGTCTATGTAGTTGATTTGAGGGACTCATTTCATTATTGGACTCACCAAATCACTTACAGTGTTTCAGGTACAAAATGATTGTTTCTCGCTGAGAAAATGCCAAAAAGCGGATTTCTGTCATAACATTGATTTACCTTCTGATTTTTCAAGGCAAGCTATTGAAAACGTCAGAAAATTGGAGAAAGGAGTCTATGTAGTTGATTTGAGAGACTCATTTCATTATTGGACTCACCAAACCACTTACAGTGTTTCAGGTACAAAATGACTGTTTCTCGCTGAGAAAATGCCAAAAAGCGGATTTCTGTAATAACATTGTTTTACCTTCTGATTTTTTAAGGCAAGCTATTGAAAATGTTAGAAAATTGGAAAAAGGAGTCTATGTAGTTGATTTGAGAGACTCATTTCATTATTGGACTCACCAAACCACTTACAGTGTTTCAGGTACAAAATGACTGTTTCTCGCTGAGAAAATGCCAAAAAGCGGATTTCTGTCATAACATTGATTTACCTTCTGATTTTTTAAGGCAAGCTATTGAAAACGTTAGAAAATTGGAGAAAGGTGTCTATGTAGTTGATTTGAGCGACTCATTTCATTATTGGACTCACCAAACCACTTACAGTGTTTCAGGTACAAAATGACTGTTTCTCGCTGAGAAAATGCCAAAAAGCGGATTTCTGTCATAACATTGATTTACCTTCTGATTTTTCAAGGCAAGCTATTGAAAACGTCAGAAAATTGGAGAAAGGAGTCTAAGTAGTTGATTTGAGAGACTCATTTCATTATTGGACTCACCAAACCACTTACAGTGTTTCAGGTAAAAAATGACTGTTTCTCGCCTAGAAAATGCCAAAAAGCGGATTTCTGTAATAACATTGTTTTACCTTCTGAATTTTTAAGGCAACCTATTGAAAACGTCACAAAATTGGAGAAAGGAGTCTATGTAGTTGATTTGAGGGACTCATTTCATTATTGGACTCACCAAACCACTTACAGTGTTTCAGGTACAAAATGACTGTTTCTCGCTGAGAAACTGCCAAAAAGCGGATTTCTGTCATAACATTGATTTACCTTCTGATTTTTTAAGGCAAGCTATTGAAAACGTTAGAAAATTGGAGAAAGGTGTCTATGTAGTTGATTTGAGCGACTCATTTCATTATTGGACTCACCAAACCACTTACAGTGTTTCAGGTACAAAATGACTGTTTCTCGCTGAGAAAATGCCAAAAAGCGGATTTCTGTAATAACATTGTTTTACCTTCTGATTTTTTAAGGCAAGCTATTGAAAACGTCAGAAAATTGGAGAAAGGAGTCTATGTAGTTGATTTGAGGGACTCATTTCATTATTGGACTCACCAAAAAACTTACAGTGTTTCAGGTACAAAATGATTGTTTCTCGCTGAGAAAATGCCAAAAAGCGGATTTCTGTCATAACATTGATTTACCTTCTGATTTTTCAAGGCAAGCTATTGAAAACGTCAGAAAATTGGAGAAAGGTGTCTATGTAGTTGATTTGAGAGACTCATTTCATTATTGGACTCACCAAACCACTTACAGTGTTTCAGGTACAAAATGACTGTTTCTCGCTGAGAAAATGCCAAAAAGCGGATTTCTGTCATAACATTGATTTACCTTCTGATTTTTTAAGGCAAGCTATTGAAAATGTTAGAAAATTGGAGAAAGGTGTCTATGTAGTTGATTTGAGCGACTCATTTCATTATTGGACTCAACAAACCACTTACAGTGTTTCAGGTACAAAATGACTGTTTCTCGCTGAGAAAATGCCAAAAAGCGGATTTCTGTCATAACATTGATTTACCTTCTGATTTTTCAAGGCAAGCTATTGAAAATGTTAGAAAATTGGAGAAAGGAGTCTAAGTAGTTGATTTGAGAGACTCATTTCATTATTGGACTCACCAAACCACTTACAGTGTTTCAGGTACAAAATGACTGTTTCTCGCCTAGAAAATGCCAAAAAGCGGATTTCTGTAATAACATTGTTTTACCTTCTGAATTTTTAAGGCAACCTATTGAAAACGTCAGAAAATTGGAGAAAGGAGTCTATGTAGTTGATTTGAGGGACTCATTTCATTATTGGACTCACCAAACCACTTACAGTGTTTCAGGTACAAAATGACTGTTTCTCGCTGAGAAAATGCCAAAAAGCGGATTTCTGTCATAACATTGATTTACCTTCTGATTTTTCAAGGCAAGCTATAGAAAATGTTAGAAAATTGGAGAAAGGTGTCTATGTAGTTGATTTGAGAGACTCATTTCATTATTGGACTCACCAAACCACTTACAGTGTTTCAGGTACAAAATGACTGTTTCTCGCTGAGAAAATGCCAAAAAGCGGATTTCTGTCATAACATTGATTTACCTTCTGATTTTTCAAGGCAAGCTATTGAAAATGTTAGAAAATTGGAGAAAGGAGTCTATGTAGTTGATTTGAGAGACTCATTTCATTATTGGACTCACCAAACCACTTACAGTGTTTCAGGTACAAAATGACTGTTTCTCGCTGAGAAAATGCCAAAAAGCGGATTTCTGTAATAACATTGTTTTACCTTCTGATTTTTTAAGGCAAGCTATTGAAAATGTTAGAAAATTGGAAAAAGGAGTCTATGTAGTTGATTTGAGAGACTCATTTCATTATTGGACTCACCAAACCACTTACAGTGTTTCAGGTACAAAATGACTGTTTCTCGCTGAGAAAATGCCAAAAAGCGGATTTCTGTCATAACATTGATTTACCTTCTGATTTTTTAAGGCAAGCTATTGAAAACGTTAGAAAATTGGAGAAAGGTGTCTATGTAGTTGATTTGAGCGACTCATTTCATTATTGGACTCACCAAACCACTTACAGTGTTTCAGGTACAAAATGACTGTTTCTCGCTGAGAAAATGCCAAAAAGCGGATTTCTGTCATAACATTGATTTACCTTCTGATTTTTCAAGGCAAGCTATTGAAAACGTCAGAAAATTGGAGAAAGGAGTCTAAGTAGTTGATTTGAGAGACTCATTTCATTATTGGACTCACCAAACCACTTACAGTGTTTCAGGTAAAAAATGACTGTTTCTCGCCTAGAAAATGCCAAAAAGCGGATTTCTGTAATAACATTGTTTTACCTTCTGAATTTTTAAGGCAACCTATTGAAAACGTCACAAAATTGGAGAAAGGAGTCTATGTAGTTGATTTGAGGGACTCATTTCATTATTGGACTCACCAAACCACTTACAGTGTTTCAGGTACAAAATGACTGTTTCTCGCTGAGAAACTGCCAAAAAGCGGATTTCTGTCATAACATTGATTTACCTTCTGATTTTTTAAGGCAAGCTATTGAAAACGTTAGAAAATTGGAGAAAGGTGTCTATGTAGTTGATTTGAGCGACTCATTTCATTATTGGACTCACCAAACCACTTACAGTGTTTCAGGTACAAAATGACTGTTTCTCGCTGAGAAAATGCCAAAAAGCGGATTTCTGTAATAACATTGTTTTACCTTCTGATTTTTTAAGGCAAGCTATTGAAAACGTCAGAAAATTGGAGAAAGGAGTCTATGTAGTTGATTTGAGGGACTCATTTCATTATTGGACTCACCAAAAAACTTACAGTGTTTCAGGTACAAAATGATTGTTTCTCGCTGAGAAAATGCCAAAAAGCGGATTTCTGTCATAACATTGATTTACCTTCTGATTTTTCAAGGCAAGCTATTGAAAACGTCAGAAAATTGGAGAAAGGTGTCTATGTAGTTGATTTGAGAGACTCATTTCATTATTGGACTCACCAAACCACTTACAGTGTTTCAGGTACAAAATGACTGTTTCTCGCTGAGAAAATGCCAAAAAGCGGATTTCTGTCATAACATTGATTTACCTTCTGATTTTTTAAGGCAAGCTATTGAAAATGTTAGAAAATTGGAGAAAGGTGTCTATGTAGTTGATTTGAGCGACTCATTTCATTATTGGACTCAACAAACCACTTACAGTGTTTCAGGTACAAAATGACTGTTTCTCGCTGAGAAAATGCCAAAAAGCGGATTTCTGTCATAACATTGATTTACCTTCTGATTTTTCAAGGCAAGCTATTGAAAATGTTAGAAAATTGGAGAAAGGAGTCTAAGTAGTTGATTTGAGAGACTCATTTCATTATTGGACTCACCAAACCACTTACAGTGTTTCAGGTACAAAATGACTGTTTCTCGCCTAGAAAATGCCAAAAAGCGGATTTCTGTAATAACATTGTTTTACCTTCTGAATTTTTAAGGCAACCTATTGAAAACGTCAGAAAATTGGAGAAAGGAGTCTATGTAGTTGATTTGAGGGACTCATTTCATTATTGGACTCACCAAACCACTTACAGTGTTTCAGGTACAAAATGACTGTTTCTCGCTGAGAAAATGCCAAAAAGCGGATTTCTGTCATAACATTGATTTACCTTCTGATTTTTCAAGGCAAGCTATAGAAAATGTTAGAAAATTGGAGAAAGGTGTCTATGTAGTTGATTTGAGAGACTCATTTCATTATTGGACTCACCAAACCACTTACAGTGTTTCAGGTACAAAATGACTGTTTCTCGCCCAGAAAATGCCAAAAAGCGGATTTCTGTAATAACATTGTTTTACCTTCTGAATTTTTAAGGCAACCTATTGAAAACGTCAGAAAATTGGAGAAAGGAGTCTATGTAGTTGATTTGAGAGACTCATTTCATTATTGGACTCACCAAACTACTTACAGTGTTTCAGGTACAAAATGACCGTTTCTCGCTGAGAAAATGCCAAAAAGCGGATTTCTGTAATAACATTGTTTTACCTTCTGATTTTTTAAGGCAAGCTATTGAAAACGTCAGAAAATTGGAGAAAGGAGTCTATGTAGTTGATTTGAGGGACTCATTTCATTATTGGACTCACCAAATCACTTACAGTGTTTCAGGTACAAAATGATTGTTTCTCGCTGAGAAAATGCCAAAAAGCGGATTTCTGTCATAACATTGATTTACCTTCTGATTTTTCAAGGCAAGCTATTGAAAACGTCAGAAAATTGGAGAAAGGAGTCTATGTAGTTGATTTGAGAGACTCATTTCATTATTGGACTCACCAAACCACTTACAGTGTTTCAGGTACAAAATGACTGTTTCTCGCTGAGAAAATGCCAAAAAGCGGATTTCTGTAATAACATTGTTTTACCTTCTGATTTTTTAAGGCAAGCTATTGAAAATGTTAGAAAATTGGAAAAAGGAGTCTATGTAGTTGATTTGAGAGACTCATTTCATTATTGGACTCACCAAACCACTTACAGTGTTTCAGGTACAAAATGACTGTTTCTCGCTGAGAAAATGCCAAAAAGCGGATTTCTGTCATAACATTGATTTACCTTCTGATTTTTTAAGGCAAGCTATTGAAAACGTTAGAAAATTGGAGAAAGGTGTCTATGTAGTTGATTTGAGCGACTCATTTCATTATTGGACTCACCAAACCACTTACAGTGTTTCAGGTACAAAATGATTGTTTCTCGCTGAGAAAATGCCAAAAAGCGGATTTCTGTCATAACATTGATTTACCTTCTGATTTTTCAAGGCAAGCTATTGAAAACGTCAGAAAATTGGAGAAAGGAGTCTAAGTAGTTGATATGAGAGACTCATTTCATTATTGGACTCACCAAACCACTTACAGTGTTTCAGGTACAAAATGACTGTTTCTCGCCTAGAAAATGCCAAAAAGCGGATTTCTGTAATAACATTGTTTTACCTTCTGAATTTTTAAGGCAACCTATTGAAAACGTCAGAAAATTGGAGAAAGGAGTCTATGTAGTTGATTTGAGGGACTCATTTCATTATTGGACTCACCAAACCACTTACAGTGTTTCAGGTACAAAATGACTGTTTCTCGCTGAGAAACTGCCAAAAAGCGGATTTCTGTCATAACATTGATTTACCTTCTGATTTTTTAAGGCAAGCTATTGAAAACGTTAGAAAATTGGACAAAGGTGTCTATGTAGTTGATTTGAGCGACTCATTTCATTATTGGACTCACCAAACCACTTACAGTGTTTCAGGTACAAAATGACTGTTTCTCGCTGAGAAAATGCCAAAAAGCGGATTTCTGTAATAACATTGTTTTACCTTCTGATTTTTTAAGGCAAGCTATTGAAAACGTCAGAAAATTGGAGAAAGGTGTCTATGTAGTTGATTTGAGAGACTCATTTCATTATTGGACTCACCAAACCACTTACAGTGTTTCAGGTACAAAATGACTGTTTCTCGCTGAGAAAATGCCAAAAAGCGGATTTCTGTCATAACATTGATTTACCTTCTGATTTTTCAAGGCAAGCTATTGAAAACGTCAGAAAATTGGAGAAAGGAGTCTAAGTAGTTGATTTGAGAGACTCATTTCATTATTGGACTCACCAAACCACTTACAGTGTTTCAGGTACAAAATGACTGTTTCTCGCCTAGAAAATGCCAAAAAGCGGATTTCTGTAATAACATTGTTTTACCTTCTGAATTTTTAAGGCAACCTATTGAAAACGTCAGAAAATTGGAGAAAGGAGTCTATGTAGTTGATTTGAGCGACTCATTTCATTATTGGACTCACCAAACCACTTACAGTGTTTCAGGTACAAAATGACTGTTTCTCGCTGAGAAAATGCCAAAAAGCGGATTTCTGTCATAACATTGAAATCAATGTTATGACAGAAATCCGCTTTTTGGCATTTTGTCCGACAAGGGGAGATACCTTCTGATTTTTTAAGGCAAGCTATTGAAAACGTTAGAAAATTGGAGAAAGGTGTCTATGTAGTTGATTTGAGCGACTCATTTCATTATTGGACTCACCAAACCACTTACAGTGTTTCAGGTACAAAATGACTGTTTCTCGCTGAGGAAATGCCAGAAAGCGGATTTCTGTCATAACATTGATTTACCTTCTGATTTTTCAAGGCAAGCTATTGAAAACGACAGAAAATTGGAGAAAGGAGTCTATGTAGTTGATTTGAGAGACTCATTTCATTATTGGACTCACCAAACCACTTACAGTGTTTCAGGTACAAAATGACTGTTTCTCGCTGAGAAACTGCCAAAAAGCGGATTTCTGTCATAACATTGATTTACCTTCTGATTTTTTAAGGCAAGCTATTGAAAACGTTAGAAAATTGGAGAAAGGTGTCTATGTAGTTGATTTGAGCGACTCATTTCATTATTGGACTCACCAAACCACTTACAGTGTTTCAGGTACAAAATGACTGTTTCTCGCTGAGAAAATGCCAAAAAGCGGATTTCTGTCATAACATTTATTTACCTTCTGATTTTTTAAGGCAAGCTATTGAAAACGTTAGAAAATTGGAGAAAGGTGTCTATGTAGTTGATTTGAGCGACTCATTTCATTATTGGACTCACCAAACCACTTACAGTGTTTCAGGTACAAAATGACTGTTTCTCGCTGAGAAAATGCCAAAAAGCGGATTTCTGTCATAACATTTATTTACCTTCTGATTTTTTAAGGCAAGCTATTGAAAACGTTAGAAAATTGGAGAAAGGTGTCTATGTAGTTGATTTGAGCGACTCATTTCATTATTGGACTCACCAAACCACTTACAGTGTTTCAGGTACAAAATGACTGTTTCTCGCTGAGAAAATGCCAAAAAGCGGATTTCTGTCATAACATTGATTTACCTTCTGATTTTTCAAGGCAAGCTATTGAAAACGTCAGAAAATTGGAGAAAGGAGTCTAAGTAGTTGATTTGAGGGACTCATTTCATTATTGGACTCACCAAACCACTTACAGTGTTTCAGGTACAAAATGACTGTTTCTCGCTGAGAAAATGCCAAAAAGTGGATTTCTGTCATAACATTGATTTACCTTCTGATTTTTTAAGGCAAGCTATTGAAAACGTTAGAAAATTGGAAAAAGGAGTCTATGTAGTTGATTTGAGAGATTCATTTCATTATTGGACTCACCAAACCACTTACAGTGTTTCAGGTACAAAATGACTGTTTCTCGCTGAGAAAATGCCAAAAAGCGGATTTCTGTCATAACATTGATTTACCTTCTGATTTTTTAAGGCAAGCTATTGAAAACGTCAGAAAATTGGAGAAAGGAGTCTATGTAGTTGATTTGAGCGACTCATTTCATTATTGGACTCACCAAACCACTTACAGTGTTTCAGGTACCTTCTGATTTTTCAAGGCAAGCTATTGAAAACGTCAGAAAATTGGAGAAAGGAGTCTAAGTAGTTGATTTGAGAGACTCATTTCATTATTGGACTCACCAAACCACTTACAGTGTTTCAGGTACAAAATGACTGTTTCTCGCCTAGAAAATGCCAAAAAGCGGATTTCTGTAATAACATTGTTTTACCTTCTGAATTTTTAAGGCAACCTATTGAAAACGTCAGAAAATTGGAGAAAGGAGTCTATGTAGTTGATTTGAGCGACTCATTTCATTATTGGACTCACCAAACCACTTACAGTGTTTCAGGTACAAAATGACTGTTTCTCGCTGAGAAAATGCCAAAAAGCGGATTTCTGTCATAACATTGATTTACCTTCTGATTTTTCAAGGCAAGCTATTGAAAACGTCAGAAAATTGGAGAAAGGAGTCTAAGTAGTTGATTTGAGAGACTCATTTCATTATTGGACTCACCAAACCACTTACAGTGTTTCAGGTACAAAATGACTGTTTCTCGCCTAGAAAATGCCAAAAAGCGGATTTCTGTAATAACATTGTTTTACCTTCTGAATTTTTAAGGCAACCTATTGAAAACGTCAGAAAATTGGAGAAAGGAGTCTATGTAGTTGATTTGAGCGACTCATTTCATTATTGGACTCACCAAACCACTTACAGTGTTTCAGGTACAAAATGACTGTTTCTCGCTGAGAAAATGCCAAAAAGCGGATTTCTGTCATAACATTGAAATCAATGTTATGACAGAAATCCGCTTTTTGGCATTTTGTCCGACAAGGGGAGATACCTTCTGATTTTTTAAGGCAAGCTATTGAAAACGTTAGAAAATTGGAGAAAGGTGTCTATGTAGTTGATTTGAGCGACTCATTTCATTATTGGACTCACCAAACCACTTACAGTGTTTCAGGTACAAAATGACTGTTTCTCGCTGAGAAAATGCCAAAAAGCGGATTTCTGTCATAACATTGATTTACCTTCTGATTTTTCAAGGCAAGCTATTGAAAACGTCAGAAAATTGGAGAAAGGAGTCTATGTAGTTGATTTGAGAGATGCATTTCATTATTGGACTCACCAAACCACTTACAGTGTTTCAGGTACAAAATGACTGTTTCTCGCTGAGAAAATGCCAAAAAGCGGATTTCTGTCATAACATTGATTTACCTTCTGATTTTTCAAGGCAAGCTATTGAAAACGTCAGAAAATTGGAGAAAGGAGTCTATGTAGTTGATTTGAGAGATTCATTTCATTATTGGACTCACCAAACCACTTACAGTGTTTCAGGTACAAAATGACTGTTTCTCGCTGAGAAAATGCCAAAAAGCGGATTTCTGTCATAACATTGATTTACCTTCTGATTTTTTAAGGCAAGCAATTGAAAACGTCAGAAAATTGGAGAAAGGAGTCTATGTAGTTGATTTGAGCGACTCATTTCATTATTGGACTCACCAAACCACTTACAGTGTTTCAGGTACCTTCTGATTTTTCAAGGCAAGCTATTGAAAACGTCAGAAAATTGGAGAAAGGAGTCTAAGTAGTTGATTTGAGAGACTCATTTCATTATTGGACTCACCAAACCACTTACAGTGTTTCAGGTACAAAATGACTGTTTCTCGCTGAGAAAATGCCAAAAAGCGGATTTCTGTCATAACATTGATTTACCTTCTGATTTTTCAAGGCAAGCTATTGAAAACGTCAGAAAATTGGAGAAAGGAGTCTAAGTAGTTGATTTGAGAGACTCATTTCATTATTGGACTCACCAAACCACTTACAGTGTTTCAGGTACAAAATGACTGTTTCTCGCCTAGAAAATGCCAAAAAGCGGATTTCTGTAATAACATTGTTTTACCTTCTGAATTTTTAAGGCAACCTATTGAAAACGTCAGAAAATTGGAGAAAGGAGTCTATGTAGTTGATTTGAGCGACTCATTTCATTATTGGACTCACCAAACCACTTACAGTGTTTCAGGTACAAAATGACTGTTTCTCGCTGAGAAAATGCCAAAAAGCGGATTTCTGTCATAACATTGAAATCAATGTTATGACAGAAATCCGCTTTTTGGCATTTTGTCCGACAAGGGGAGATACCTTCTGATTTTTTAAGGCAAGCTATTGAAAACGTTAGAAAATTGGAGAAAGGTGTCTATGTAGTTGATTTGAGCGACTCATTTCATTATTGGACTCACCAAACCACTTACAGTGTTTCAGGTACAAAATGACTGTTTCTCGCTGAGAAAATGCCAAAAAGCGGATTTCTGTCATAACATTGATTTACCTTCTGATTTTTCAAGGCAAGCTATTGAAAACGTCAGAAAATTGGAGAAAGGAGTCTATGTAGTTGATTTGAGAGATGCATTTCATTATTGGACTCACCAAACCACTTACAGTGTTTCAGGTACAAAATGACTGTTTCTCGCTGAGAAAATGCCAAAAAGCGGATTTCTGTCATAACATTGATTTACCTTCTGATTTTTCAAGGCAAGCTATTGAAAACGTCAGAAAATTGGAGAAAGGAGTCTATGTAGTTGATTTGAGAGATTCATTTCATTATTGGACTCACCAAACCACTTACAGTGTTTCAGGTACAAAATGACTGTTTCTCGCTGAGAAAATGCCAAAAAGCGGATTTCTGTCATAACATTGATTTACCTTCTGATTTTTTAAGGCAAGCAATTGAAAACGTCAGAAAATTGGAGAAAGGAGTCTATGTAGTTGATTTGAGCGACTCATTTCATTATTGGACTCACCAAACCACTTACAGTGTTTCAGGTACCTTCTGATTTTTCAAGGCAAGCTATTGAAAACGTCAGAAAATTGGAGAAAGGAGTCTAAGTAGTTGATTTGAGAGACTCATTTCATTATTGGACTCACCAAACCACTTACAGTGTTTCAGGTACAAAATGACTGTTTCTCGCTGAGAAAATGCCAAAAAGCGGATTTCTGTCATAACATTGATTTACCTTCTGATTTTTCAAGGCAAGCTATTGAAAACGTCAGAAAATTGGAGAAAGGAGTCTATGTAGTTGATTTGAGAGACTCATTTCATTATTGGACTCACCAAACCACTTACAGTGTTTCAGGTACAAAATGACTGTTTCTCGCTGAGAAAATGCCAAAAAGCGGATTTCTGTCATAACATTGATTTACCTTCTGATTTTTCAAGGCAAGCTATTGAAAACGTCAGAAAATTGGAGAAAGGAGTCTAAGTAGTTGATTTGAGGGACTCATTTCATTATTGGACTCACCAAACCACTTACAGTGTTTCAGGTACAAAATGACTGTTTCTCGCTGAGAAACTGCCAAAAAGCGGATTTCTGTAATAACATTGATTTACCTTCTGATTTTTTAAGGCAAGCTATTGAAAACGTCAGAAAATTGGAGAAAGGAGTCTAAGTAGTTGATTTGAGGGACTCATTTCATTATTGGACTCACCAAACCACTTACAGTGTTTCAGGTGCAAAATGACTGTTTCTCGCTGAGAAAATGCCAAAAAGTGGATTTCTGTCATAACATTGATTTACCTTCTGATTTTTTAAGGCAAGCTATTGAAAACGTTAGAAAATTGGAAAAAGGAGTCTATGTAGTTGATTTGAGAGATTCATTTCATTATTGGACTCACCAAACCACTTACAGTGTTTCAGGTACAAAATGACTGTTTCTCGCTGAGAAAATGCCAAAAAGCGGATTTCTGTCATAACATTGATTTACCTTCTGATTTTTTAAGGCAAGCTATTGAAAACGTCAGAAAATTGGAGAAAGGAGTCTATGTAGTTGATTTGAGCGACTCATTTCATTATTGGACTCACCAAACCACTTACAGTGTTTCAGGTACCTTCTGATTTTTCAAGGCAAGCTATTGAAAACGTCAGAAAATTGGAGAAAGGGGTCTAAGTAGTTGATTTGAGAGACTCATTTCATTATTGGACTCACCAAACCACTTACAGTGTTTCAGGTACAAAATGACTGTTTCTCGCCTAGAAAATGCCAAAAAGCGGATTTCTGTAATAACATTGTTTTACCTTCTGAATTTTTAAGGCAACCTATTGAAAACGTCAGAAAATTGGAGAAAGGAGTCTATGTAGTTGATTTGAGCGACTCATTTCATTATTGGACTCACCAAACCACTTACAGTGTTTCAGGTACAAAATGACTGTTTCTCGCTGAGAAACTGCCAAAAAGCGGATTTCTGTAATAACATTGATTTACCTTCTGATTTTTTAAGGCAAGCTATTGAAAACGTCAGAAAATTGGAGAAAGGAGTCTATGTAGTTGATTTGAGGGACTCATTTCATTATTGGACTCACCAAACCACTTACAGTGTTTCAGGTACAAAATGACTGTTTCTCGCTGAGAGAATGCCAAAAAGCGGATTTCTGTAATAACATTGTTTTACCTTCTGATTTTTCAAGGCAAGCTATTGAAAACGTCAGAAAATTGGAGAAAGGAGTCTATGTAGTTGATTTGAGAGATTCATTTCATTATTGGACTCACCAAACCACTTACAGTGTTTCAGGTACAAAATGACTGTTTCTCGCTGAGAAAATGCCAAAAAGCGGATTTCTGTCATAACATTGATTTACCTTCTGATTTTTCAAGGCAAGCTATTGAAAACGTCAGAAAATTGGAGAAAGGAGTCTATGTAGTTGATTTGAGAGATGCATTTCATTATTGGACTCACCAAACCACTTACAGTGTTTCAGGTACAAAATGACTGTTTCTCGCTGAGAAAATGCCAAAAAGCGGATTTCTGTCATAACATTGATTTACCTTCTGATTTTTCAAGGCAAGCTATTGAAAACGTCAGAAAATTGGAGAAAGGAGTCTATGTAGTTGATTTGAGAGATTCATTTCATTATTGGACTCACCAAACCACTTACAGTGTTTCAGGTACAAAATGACTGTTTCTCGCTGAGAAAATGCCAAAAAGCGGATTTCTGTCATAACATTGATTTACCTTCTGATTTTTTAAGGCAAGCAATTGAAAACGTCAGAAAATTGGAGAAAGGAGTCTATGTAGTTGATTTGAGCGACTCATTTCATTATTGGACTCACCAAACCACTTACAGTGTTTCAGGTACCTTCTGATTTTTCAAGGCAAGCTATTGAAAACGTCAGAAAATTGGAGAAAGGAGTCTAAGTAGTTGATTTGAGAGACTCATTTCATTATTGGACTCACCAAACCACTTACAGTGTTTCAGGTACAAAATGACTGTTTCTCGCTGAGAAAATGCCAAAAAGCGGATTTCTGTCATAACATTGATTTACCTTCTGATTTTTCAAGGCAAGCTATTGAAAACGTCAGAAAATTGGAGAAAGGAGTCTATGTAGTTGATTTGAGAGACTCATTTCATTATTGGACTCACCAAACCACTTACAGTGTTTCAGGTACAAAATGACTGTTTCTCGCTGAGAAAATGCCAAAAAGCGGATTTCTGTCATAACATTGATTTACCTTCTGATTTTTCAAGGCAAGCTATTGAAAACGTCAGAAAATTGGAGAAAGGAGTCTATGTAGTTGATTTGAGGGACTCATTTCATTATTGGACTCACCAAACCACTTACAGTGTTTCAGGTACAAAATGACTGTTTCTCGCTGAGAAAATGCCAAAAAGCGGATTTCTGTCATAACATTGATTTACCTTCTGATTTTTCAAGGCAAGCTATTGAAAACGTCAGAAAATTGGAGAAAGGAGTCTATGTAGTTGATTTGAGAGATGCATTTCATTATTGGACTCACCAAACCACTTACAGTGTTTCAGGTACAAAATGACTGTTTCTCGCTGAGAAAATGCCAAAAAGCGGATTTCTGTCATAACATTGATTTACCTTCTGATTTTTCAAGGCAAGCTATTGAAAACGTCAGAAAATTGGAGAAAGGAGTCTATGTAGTTGATTTGAGCGACTCATTTCATTATTGGACTCACCAAACCACTTACAGTGTTTCAGGTACAAAATGACTGTTTCTCGCTGAGAAAATGCCAAAAAGCGGATTTCTGTCATAACATTGATTTACCTTCTGATTTTTTAAGGCAAGCTATTGAAAACGTTAGAAAATTGGAAAAAGGAGTCTATGTAGTTGATTTGAGAGATTCATTTCATTATTGGACTCACCAAACCACTTACAGTGTTTCAGGTACAAAATGACTGTTTCTCGCTGAGAAAATGCCAAAAAGCGGATTTCTGTCATAACATTGATTTACCTTCTGATTTTTCAAGGCAAGCTATTGAAAACGTCAGAAAATTGGAGAAAGGAGTCTAAGTAGTTGATTTGAGAGACTCATTTCATTATTGGACTCACCAAACCACTTACAGTGTTTCAGGTACAAAATGACTGTTTCTCGCTGAGAAACTGCCAAAAAGCGGATTTCTGTAATAACATTGATTTACCTTCTGATTTTTTAAGGCAAGCTATTGAAAACGTCAGAAAATTGGAGAAAGAAGTCTATGTAGTTGATTTGAGGGACTCATTTCATTATTGGACTCACCAAACCACTTACAGTGTTTCAGGTACAAAATGACTGTTTCTCGCTGAGAGAATGCCAAAAAGCGGATTTCTGTAATAACATTGTTTTACCTTCTGATTTTTCAAGGCAAGCTATTGAAAACGTCAGAAAATTGGAGAAAGGAGTCTATGTAGTTGATTTGAGCGACTCATTTCATTATTGGACTCACCAAACCACTTACAGTGTTTCAGGTACAAAATGACTGTTTCTCGCTGAGAAAATGCCAAAAAGCGGATTTCTGTCATAACATTGATTTACCTTCTGATTTTTCAAGGCAAGCTATTGAAAACGTCAGAAAATTGGAGAAAGGAGTCTATGTAGTTGATTTGAGAGATGCATTTCATTATTGGACTCACCAAACCACTTACAGTGTTTCAGGTACAAAATGACTGTTTCTCGCTGAGAAAATGCCAAAAAGCGGATTTCTGTCATAACATTGATTTACCTTCTGATTTTTCAAGGCAAGCTATTGAAAACGTCAGAAAATTGGAGAAAGGAGTCTATGTAGTTGATTTGAGCGACTCATTTCATTATTGGACTCACCAAACCACTTACAGTGTTTCAGGTACAAAATGACTGTTTCTCGCTGAGAAAATGCCAAAAAGCGGATTTCTGTCATAACATTGATTTACCTTCTGATTTTTTAAGGCAAGCTATTGAAAACGTTAGAAAATTGGAAAAAGGAGTCTATGTAGTTGATTTGAGAGATTCATTTCATTATTGGACTCACCAAACCACTTACAGTGTTTCAGGTACAAAATGACTGTTTCTCGCTGAGAAAATGCCAAAAAGCGGATTTCTGTCATAACATTGATTTACCTTCTGATTTTTCAAGGCAAGCTATTGAAAACGTCAGAAAATTGGAGAAAGGAGTCTAAGTAGTTGATTTGAGAGACTCATTTCATTATTGGACTCACCAAACCACTTACAGTGTTTCAGGTACAAAATGACTGTTTCTCGCTGAGAAACTGCCAAAAAGCGGATTTCTGTAATAACATTGATTTACCTTCTGATTTTTTAAGGCAAGCTATTGAAAACGTCAGAAAATTGGAGAAAGAAGTCTATGTAGTTGATTTGAGGGACTCATTTCATTATTGGACTCACCAAACCACTTACAGTGTTTCAGGTACAAAATGACTGTTTCTCGCTGAGAGAATGCCAAAAAGCGGATTTCTGTAATAACATTGTTTTACCTTCTGATTTTTCAAGGCAAGCTATTGAAAACGTCAGAAAATTGGAGAAAGGAGTCTATGTAGTTGATTTGAGCGACTCATTTCATTATTGGACTCACCAAACCACTTACAGTGTTTCAGGTACAAAATGACTGTTTCTCGCTGAGAAAATGCCAAAAAGCGGATTTCTGTCATAACATTGATTTACCTTCTGATTTTTCAAGGCAAGCTATTGAAAACGTCAGAAAATTGGAGAAAGGAGTCTATGTAGTTGATTTGAGAGATGCATTTCATTATTGGACTCACCAAACCACTTACAGTGTTTCAGGTACAAAATGACTGTTTCTCGCTGAGAAAATGCCAAAAAGCGGATTTCTGTCATAACATTGATTTACCTTCTGATTTTTCAAGGCAAGCTATTGAAAACGTCAGAAAATTGGAGAAAGGAGTCTATGTAGTTGATTTGAGCGACTCATTTCATTATTGGACTCACCAAACCACTTACAGTGTTTCAGGTACAAAATGACTGTTTCTCGCTGAGAAAATGCCAAAAAGCGGATTTCTGTCATAACATTGATTTACCTTCTGATTTTTTAAGGCAAGCTATTGAAAACGTTAGAAAATTGGAAAAAGGAGTCTATGTAGTTGATTTGAGAGATTCATTTCATTATTGGACTCACCAAACCACTTACAGTGTTTCAGGTACAAAATGACTGTTTCTCGCTGAGAAAATGCCAAAAAGCGGATTTCTGTCATAACATTGATTTACCTTCTGATTTTTCAAGGCAAGCTATTGAAAACGTCAGAAAATTGGAGAAAGGAGTCTAAGTAGTTGATTTGAGAGACTCATTTCATTATTGGACTCACCAAACCACTTACAGTGTTTCAGGTACAAAATGACTGTTTCTCGCTGAGAAACTGCCAAAAAGCGGATTTCTGTAATAACATTGATTTACCTTCTGATTTTTTAAGGCAAGCTATTGAAAACGTCAGAAAATTGGAGAAAGAAGTCTATGTAGTTGATTTGAGGGACTCATTTCATTATTGGACTCACCAAACCACTTACAGTGTTTCAGGTACAAAATGACTGTTTCTCGCTGAGAGAATGCCAAAAAGCGGATTTCTGTAATAACATTGTTTTACCTTCTGATTTTTCAAGGCAAGCTATTGAAAACGTCAGAAAATTGGAGAAAGGAGTCTATGTAGTTGATTTGAGCGACTCATTTCATTATTGGACTCACCAAACCACTTACAGTGTTTCAGGTACAAAATGACTGTTTCTCGCTGTGAAAATGCCAAAAAGCGGATTTCTGTCATAACATTGATTTACCTTCTGATTTTTTAAGGCAAGCTATTGAAAACGTTAGAAAATTGGAAAAAGGAGTCTATGTAGTTGATTTGAGAGATTCATTTCATTATTGGACTCACCAAACCACTTACAGTGTTTCAGGTACAAAATGACTGTTTCTCGCTGAGAAAATGCCAAAAAGCGGATTTCTGTCATAACATTGATTTACCTTCTGATTTTTCAAGGCAAGCTATTGAAAACGTCAGAAAATTGGAGAAAGGAGTCTAAGTAGTTGATTTGAGAGACTCATTTCATTATTGGACTCACCAAACCACTTACAGTGTTTCAGGTACAAAATGACTGTTTCTCGCCTAGAAAATGCCAAAAAGCGGATTTCTGTAATAACATTGTTTTACCTTCTGATTTTTTAAGGCAAGCTATTGAAAACGTTAGAAAATTGGAAAAAGGAGTCTATGTAGTTGATTTTAGAGATCCATTTCATTATTGGACTCACCAAACCACTTACAGTGTTTCAGGTACAAAATGACTGTTTCTCGCTGAGAAAATGCCAAAAAGCGGATTTCTGTCATAACATTGATTTACCTTCTGATTTTTCAAGGCAAGCTATTGAAAACGTCAGAAAATTGGAGAAAGGAGTCTATGTAGTTGATTTGAGAGATTCATTTCATTATTGGACTCACCAAACCACTTACAGTGTTTCAGGTACAAAATGACTGTTTCTCGCTGAGAAAATGCCAAAAAGCGGATTTCTGTCATAACATTGATTTACCTTCTGATTTTTCAAGGCAAGCTATTGAAAACGTCAGAAAATTGGAGAAAGGAGTCTATGTAGTTGATTTGAGAGATGCATTTCATTATTGGACTCACCAAACCACTTACAGTGTTTCAGGTACAAAATGACTGTTTCTCGCTGAGAAAATGCCAAAAAGCGGATTTCTGTCATAACATTGATTTACCTTCTGATTTTTCAAGGCAAGCTATTGAAAACGTCAGAAAATTGGAGAAAGGAGTCTATGTAGTTGATTTGAGAGATGCATTTCATTATTGGACTCACCAAACCACTTACAGTGTTTCAGGTACAAAATGACTGTTTCTCGCTGAGAAAATGCCAAAAAGCGGATTTCTGTCATAACATTGATTTACCTTCTGATTTTTCAAGGCAAGCTATTGAAAACGTCAGAAAATTGGAGAAAGGAGTCTATGTAGTTGATTTGAGGGACTCATTTCATTATTGGACTCACCAAACCACTTACAGTGTTTCAGGTACAAAATGACTGTTTCTCGCTGAGAAACTGCCAAAAAGCGGATTTCTGTCATAACATTGATTTACCTTCTGATTTTTTAAGGCAAGCTATTGAAAACGTCAGATAATTGGAGAAAGGAGTCTATGTAGTTGATTTGAGAGACTCATTTCATTATTGGACTCACCAAACCACCCACAGTGTTTCAGGTTCAAAATGACTGTTTCTCGCTGAGAAACTGCCAAAAAGCGGATTTCTGTAATAACATTGTTTTACCTTCTGATTTTTTAAGGCAAGCTATTGAAAACGTCAGAAAATTGGAGAAAGGAGTCTATGTAGTTGATTTGAGAGACTCATTTCATTATTGGACTCACCAAACCACTTACAGTGTTTCAGGTACAAAATGACTGTTTCTCGCTGAGAAAATGCCAAAAAGCGGATTTCTGTCATAACATTGATTTACCTTCTGATTTTTTAAGGCAAGCTATTGAAAACGTCAGAAAATTGGAGAAAGGAGTCTATGTAGTTGATTTGAGGGACTAATTTCATTATTGGACTCACCAAACCACTTACAGTGTTTCAGGTACAAAATGACCGTTTCTCGCTGAGAAAATGCCAAAAAGCGGATTTCTGTAATAACATTGTTTTACCTTCTGATTTTTTAAGGCAAGCTATTGGAAACGTCAGAAAATTGGAGAAAGGAGTCTATGTAGTTGATTTGAGTGACTCCTTTCATTATTGGACTCACCAAACCACTTACAGTGTTTCAGGTACAAAATGACTGTTTCTCGCTGAGAAAATGCCAAAAAGCGGATATCTGTCATAACATTGATTTACCTTCGGATTTTTTAAGGCAAGCTATTGAAAACGTTAGAAAATTGGAGAAGGGAGTCTATGTAGTTGATTTGAGAGACTCCTTTCATTATTGGACTCACCAAACCACTTACCTGTGTTTCAGGTTCAAAATGATTGTTTCTGGCTGAGATAAAGCTAAAAAGCCGATTTCTGTGAAAACACTGTTTTACCTTCGGATCTTTTAAGGCAAGCTATTGAAAACGTCAGAAAATTGAAGGAAGGAGTCTATATAGTTCATTTGAGTGACTCCTTTCATTATTGGACTCACCAAACCACTTAGAAAGTTTTCAAAGTTCCAACTGAGTGCAGCTAAACTCATCCATGGAGCTCTGCTTCCATCTTGTGGGCAAAAAAGGGAACTTCTCCCGTGCAGACAACACTGCAATTTCCCCCTCTTTTCTGCTGATATTTTCAATTCTGGTGGATGCCAGTCACAAAAAATGCAAAAGGAGGGCCCCATCATTGCTAAGCCATTTTGATAATTTTTAGATTTTTAAATGTAATTTTAGACAAGTTGGAGGCATTTTAATGCAGTATTTCTGCTGCTTTTTAACCCTGGCTGAAGTGCAATTTTTTCCTCTTTTCTTTCATTTGGCTGAAGTAAAGCCAGGAAAAACATGTGCAAAAGGCAGGCCGCATCATTGCTAAGCCATTTTGATCGTTTTTAGATTTTTAGATTGTGATTTTAGACAAGTTTGAGCAATTTTAATGCGGCATTTCGGCTGCTGTTTTTGGCTGAGTCTGGAGTGAGATTTTCCCCTCTTTTCTTCTCATGTTTCTAATCTGGCTGAAGCAAATGAAGGGAAAAAATGCTCAAAAGACAAAGCCCATTTTTGTGAAGGAATTGTGTTTATTTTCAGATTTTTTTCAGAGCAGTTGGAGACATTTTAATGCTGTCATTCTGCCTTTTAGGCGAATATGCAGTACCTCATTTTGTCCACAGCACGGCGCAGTGATGCGCTCCCAGTAATGGGCGGGGGGGGGCAGACCTGTGTTTCAGGTTCAAAATAACTGTTTCTCGCTGAGAAACAGCCTAAAAGCGGATTTCTGTGAAAACACAGTTTTACCTTCTGATTTTTTGAGGCAAGCTATTGAAAACGTCAGAACATTGAAGGAGGGAGTCTATATAGTTGATTTGAGTGACTCCTTTCATTATTGGACACTTACCTGTGTTTCAGGTTGAAAATGACTGTTTCTCGGTGAGATACAGCTAAAAAGCGGATTTCTGTGAAAACACTGTTTTACCTTCTGATTTTTTAAGGCAAGCTATTGAAAGAGTGACTCCTTTCATTATTGGACTCACCAAACCACTTAGAACGTTTTCAAAGTTCCAACTGAGTGCAGCTACCTTCATCCATGGAGCTCTGCTTCCATCTTGTGGCCAAAAAAAGGAACTTCTCCCGGGCAGACAAGACTGCAATTTCCCCCTCTTTTCTGCTGATATTTTCAATTCTGGTGGAGTAAAGCCAGTCAAAAAATATGCAAAAGGAGGGCCCCATCATTTCTAAGCCATTTTGATCATTTTTAGATTTTTAAATGTCATTTTAGACAAGTTCTGATCAGAAGGGACGGCATTCATCCCACCCGGGATGGTGCAGCTCTTATGTCTAGAAATCTGGCCAATGTTATTAGACACTCCCCCTGACAATGCAGGGTCCAGGCCAGGATGCAGAGCTGTAGTTTAACACACTTCTCTGCTGCTTCTCGAGCACTGTTTTAATCATACTCTCGATCTCGTTCTCACCTACGGTGTTGAAACTGATGGTCTGTTGGTGTCACCTGTAAACTCCCTTTTATCCGACCATTACTTAATAACGTTTGAATTTAATTTTGTTGATGTTGAAGTGCAAAATAGGAGGTATTATTTTAGCAGATGTTTGTCTGATGAAGTTATTGTTAAATTTAGGGAGGCCATTGCTTATCTTACGACAGTGCGAAATAGTGATGTAGTCGAGGCCAGTGACCTGGGTTCTACCTCTGCAGATGTTGATTTCCTTGCTAGTAACACTGCTGATTTGTTGCATTCAGCTTTAGATGAAGTTGTTCCTTTGAAAAGGAGGGTTTCTAGCCACAGGAGCTTAACTCCCTGGTATAATTCAGATATTCGCATGTTGAAACAAAACGTGCGTAAAATGGAAAGGAAGTGGTACTCTTGTAGGTCTGTAGACTCTTATCGTGAATGGAAAGATATTCTAATAGTATATAAAAAAGCCATTCGCAAAGCCAGAACAGCTTATTATTCAACGTTGATAGAGGATAACAAAAGTAACCCACGTTTTCTGTTCAGCACTGTAGCCAGGCTGACAAAGAGTCACAACTCTGTTGAGCCGTGCATTCCTGCAGCTCTCAGTAGTGAGGACTTTATGAGCTTCTTCAACAGTAAAATCGCGAGAATTAGAGAAGAAATCAACCAGCCGGTTGTAGGTGTTTCTTCAGCTTTAGCGACTTCCCTAGGCTCTGACTTGCCTCTAGACTGTTTTGATCCTATAGACCTCCCTGAGCTGACCTCACTCGTCAATAGAGCTAAATCAACCACATGTATGTTAGACCCCATCCCGACTCGACTATTCAAACATATTTTTTCTCTTATTGGTACGACAATACTGGACCAAATTAACCTATCCCTAAGTTTAGGATATGTACCACAGGTTTTCAAAGTCGCAGTAATTAAACCTTTACTTAAAAAACCTTCTCTTGACCCAGACACCTTAGCTAATTATAGACCAATTTCCAACCTTCCATTTGTGTCTAAAATTCTGGAAAAGGCAGTTTCAAGCCAGTTATGTGACTATTTGTATAGAAATGATCTGTTTGAAGTCTTTCAGTCAGGGTTCAGAATGCATCATAGCACAGAGACAGCACTGGTTCGAGTCACGAATGACCTCCTTATGGCCTCAGATAAGGGATTAGTGTCCATACTGGTTCTACTGGACCTCAGTGCTGCTTTTGACACTATAGATCATGGCATTTTACTGCACAGGTTAGAGCATGTTGTTGGGATTAAAGGGACAGCTCTATGTTGGTTTAAATCATATCTATCTGACAGGTTCCAGTTTGTTCATGTACATGAGGTTTCTTCAGAACAGTCAAGGGTCTGTTATAGTGTTCCGCAGGGTTCAGTGCTAGGGCCAATCTTGTTTAGTTTATACATGCAGCCGTTGGGAAGTATAATCCAGAATCACGGCATACACTTTCATTGTTATGCTGATGATACGCAGCTCTACTTGTCTATGAAGCCGGATGAAACAGGACTGGATGTCCAGAAATTTCTTGCTTCTAAATTCAGATAAAACAGAGGTTATTATTCTTGGTCCAGAGCATCTTAGGAAGGGATTAAATGGTGTTGCGATGGCTTCCAGTGCAACTGTGAGAAACCTTGGTGTTATTTTCGATCAGGATTTGTCATTTAAACCATATGTCAATCAGGTTTGTAAAATAGCCTTTTTCCATCTCCGTAATATTGCAAAGATTAGGAAAATCCTCTCGCAGAGTGATGCAGAAAAACTAGTTCATGCGTTTGTATCTTCTAGACTAGATTACTGTAATGTGTGCAGGATGTCCAAGTAATTTGCTGAATAGGCTCCAGCTGATCCAAAATGCAGCAGCACGAGTACTGACAGGAATTAGCAGGAGAGACCACATCTCTCCAGTGTTAGCATCGCTCCATTGGTTACCCGTAAAATTCAGAATCCAATTTAAAATTTTATTACTTGCGTATAAAGCCCAAAACGGCTTAGCTCCGCATTATTTGCAAGACCTGATAGTGCCTTATGTTCCTGTCAGAGCTCTCCGTTCTCAGAGTGCAGGTTTACTCGTAGTTCCTAGAGTATCTAAATGTAGATTTGGAGGGCGGGCGTTCTGCTATCAGGCACCACTACTATGCACTTCCAATCTGGGTTAAGGAGGCTGACACCACCTCCACCTTTAAAACTAAACTTAAAACATTTCTGTTTAGTAAAGCCTATAGTTAGCGTTTAGTAAACCTCTAGCTGGTGTTGGTAAATCTCTAGGTAGTGTAAACTTTAGTGTGTCAGAGTCGCTCCTGTAGTTTCTTGTGCTGGCCCCCCCTTCTCCTCCCTTTTCTCTCTTTTGTCCATGTTGCAGCATCCTTTGCCGGACACCGGAACCTGCAGGTGGTCGTGGGTGGCTTGTAGCTTGCATTACGGAGCACAAGTCTTTCCCTGACCCTTTCCCTTCAACCCTTCCCCGACCCTGCACCCCAACCTGGGACCTGCTGATTGGGCCGGAGCTTCGGGAGCTGCGTGCTGGCCTGCGGTCCCCACCCCTGGTCATCCCGTTGCTGCTTCCACCTGCCTGCTGTGCTGTTGCCGTCCCTGACCCACCAGTCTGGCCCTCGGCAGGAGGGTCCCCCCTTATGAGCCTGGTCCTGCTCAAGGTTTCTTCCCTCCTAAAGGGGAGTTTTTCCTTGCCACTGTTTGGCTTAAGGTTTTTCTCCCACTAGGGGAGTTTTTACCTGCCATTGTTTATGTAATAACTGCTCGGGGGTCATGTTCTGGGTATGGGTCTCTGGAAAGCGTCTAGAGACAACTCTGTTGTATTAGACGCTATATAAATAAAATTGAATTGAATTGAATTGAAGTTGGAGGCATTTTAATGCAGTGTTTCTGCTGCTTTTTAACCCTGGCTGAAGTGCAATTTTCTCCTCTTTTCTTTCATTTGGCTGAAGTAAAGCCAGGAAAAACATGTGCAAAAGGCAGGCCGCATCATTGCTAAGCCATTTTGATAATTTTTAGACTTTTTAGATTGTGATTTTAGACAAGTTTGAGCAATTTTAATGCGGCATTTCGGCTGCTGTTTTTGGCTGAGTCTGGAGTGAGATTTTTCCCTCTTTTCTTCTCATGTTTCTAATTTGGCTGAAGCAAATGAAGGCAAAAAATGCTCAAAAGACAAAGCCCATTTTTGTGAAGGAATTGTGTTTATTTTCAGATTTTTACACTTTATTTCAGAGCAGTTGGAGACATTTTAATGCTGTCATTCTGCCTTTTAGGCGAATGTGCAGTACCTCTTTTTGTCCACAGCACGGCGCAGTGATGCGCTCCCGGTAATGGGCGGGGGGGTGGGGCAGACCTGTGTTTCAGGTTCAAAATAACTGTTTCTCGCTTCAGCCAAAAAACAGCCAAAAAGCGGATTTCTGTGATAACACTGTTTTACCTTCTGATTTTTAAGGCAAGCTATTGAAAACGTCACAAAATTGAAGAAAGGAGTCTATATATAGTTGATTTGAGGGACTCCTTTCATTATTGGACTCACCAAACCACTTACCTGTGTTTCAGGTTCAAAATGATCGTTTCTGGCTGAGATACAGCTAAAAAGCGGATTTCTGTGAAAACACAGTTGAACCTTCTGATTTTTTAAGGCAAGCAATTAAAACGTCAGAAAATTGAAGGAAGGAGTCTATATAGTTGATTTAAGGGACTCCTTTCATTATTGGACTCAGCAAACCACTTACCTGTGTTTCAGGTTGAAAATCCTCGTTTCTGGCTGAGATACAGCTAAAAAGCGGATTTCTGTGAAAACACTGTTTTACCTTCTGATTTTTTAAGGCAAGCTATTGAAAGAGTGACTCCTTTCATTATTGGACTCACCAAACCACTTAGAAAGTTTTCAAAGTTCCAACTGAGTGCAGCTAAATTCATCCATGGAGCTCTGCTTCCATCTTGTGGCCAAAAAAAGGAACTTCTCCCGGGCAGACAAGACTGCAATTTCCCCCTCTTTTCTGCTGATATTTTCAATTCTGGTGGAGTAAAGCCAGTCAAAAAATATGCAAAAGGAGGGCCCCATCATTTCTAAGCCATTTTGATCATTTTTAGATTTTTAAATGTCATTTTAGACATGTTCTGATCAGAAGGGACGGCATTCATCCCACCCGGGATGGTGCAGCTCTTATGTCTAGAAATCTGGCCAATGTTATTAGACACTCCCCCTGACAATGCAGGGTCCAGGCCAGGATGCAGAGCTGTAGTTTAACACACTTCTCTGCTGCTTCTCGAGCACTGTTTTAATCATACTCTCGATCTCGTTCTCACCTACGGTGTTGAAACTGATGGTCTGTTGGTGTCACCTGTAAACTCCCTTTTATCCGACCATTACTTAATAACGTTTGAATTTAATTTTGTTGATGTTGAAGTGCAAAATAGGAGGTATTATTTTAGCAGATGTTTGTCTGATGAAGTTATTGTTAAATTTAGGGAGGCCATTGCTTATCTTACGACAGTGCGAAATAGTGATGTAGTCGAGGCCAGTGACCTGGGTTCTACCTCTGCAGATGTTGATTTCCTTGCTAGTAACACTGCTGATTTGTTGCATTCAGCTTTAGATGAAGTTGTTCCTTTGAAAAGGAGGGTTTCTAGCCACAGGAGCTTAACTCCCTGGTATAATTCAGATATTCGCATGTTGAAACAAAACGTGCGTAAAATGGAAAGGAAGTGGTACTCTTGTAGGTCTGTAGACTCTTATCGTGAATGGAAAGATATTCTAATAGTATATAAAAAAGCCATTCGCAAAGCCAGAACAGCTTATTATTCAACGTTGATAGAGGATAACAAAAGTAACCCACGTTTTCTGTTCAGCACTGTAGCCAGGCTGACAAAGAGTCACAACTCTGTTGAGCCGTGCATTCCTGCAGCTCTCAGTAGTGAGGACTTTATGAGCTTCTTCAACAGTAAAATCGCGAGAATTAGAGAAGAAATCAACCAGCCGGTTGTAGGTGTTTCTTCAGCTTTAGCGACTTCCCTAGGCTCTGACTTGCCTCTAGACTGTTTTGATCCTATAGACCTCCCTGAGCTGACCTCACTCGTCAATAGAGCTAAATCAACCACATGTATGTTAGACCCCATCCCGACTCGACTATTCAAACATATTTTTTCTCTTATTGGTACGACAATATTGGACCAAATTAACCTATCCCTAAGTTTAGGATATGTACCACAGGTTTTCAAAGTCGCAGTAATTAAACCTTTACTTAAAAAACCTTCTCTTGACCCAGACACCTTAGCTAATTATAGACCAATTTCCAACCTTCCATTTGTGTCTAAAATTCTGGAAAAGGCAGTTTCAAGCCAGTTATGTGACTATTTGTATAGAAATGATCTGTTTGAAGTCTTTCAGTCAGGGTTCAGAATGCATCATAGCACAGAGACAGCACTGGTTCGAGTCACGAATGACCTCCTTATGGCCTCAGATAAGGGATTAGTGTCCATACTGGTTCTACTGGACCTCAGTGCTGCTTTTGACACTATTGATCATGGCATTTTACTGCACAGGTTAGAGCATGTTGTTGGGATTAAAGGGACAGCTCTATGTTGGTTTAAATCATATATATCTGACAGGTTCCAGTTTGTTCATGTACATGAGGTTTCTTCAGAACAGTCAAGGGTCTGTTATAGTGTTCCGCAGGGTTCAGTGCTAGGGCCAATCTTTTTTAGTTTATACATGCAGCCGTTGGGAAGTATAATCCAGAATCACGGCATACACTTTCATTGTTATGCTGATGATACGCAGCTCTACTTGTCTATGAAGCCGGATGAAACAGAACCGTTAGTTAAACTTCAGGCATGTCTTAGGGACATCAAGGACTGGATGTCCAGAAATTTCTTGCTTCTAAATTCAGATAAAACAGAGGTTATCATTCTTGGTCCAGAGCATCTTAGGAAGGGATTAGATGGTGTTGCGATGGCTTCCAGTGCAACTGTGAGAAACCTTGGTGTTATTTTCGATCAGGATTTGTCGTTTAAACCATATGTCAATCAGGTTTGTAAAATAGCCTTTTTCCATCTCCGTAATATTGCAAAGATTAGGAAAATCCTCTCGCAGAGTGATGCAGAAAAACTAGTTCATGCGTTTGTATCATCTAGACTAGATTACTGTAATGTGTTGTTAGCAGGATGTCCAAGTAATTTGCTGAATAGGCTCCAGCTGATCCAAAATGCAGCAGCACGAGTACTGACAGGAATTAGCAGGAGAGACCACATCTCTCCAGTGTTAGCGTCGCTCCATTGGTTACCCGTAAAATTAAGAATCCAATTTAAAATTGTATTACTTGCGTATAAAGCCCAAAACGGCTTAGCTCCGCATTATTTGCAAGACCTGATAGTGCCTTATGTTCCTGTCAGAGCTCTCCGTTCTCAGAGTGCAGGTTTACTCGTAGTTCCTAGAGTATCTAAATGTAGATACTCTAGGAGGGCGGGCGTTCTGCTATCAGGCACCACTACTATGGAACCAACTTCCAATCTGGGTTAAGGAGGCTGACACCACCTCCACCTTTAAAACTAAACTTAAAACATTTCTGTTTAGTAAAGCCTATAGTTAGTGTTTAGTAAACCTCTAGCTGGTGTTGGTAAATCTCTAGGTAGTGTAAACTTTAGTGTGTCAGAGTCGCTCCTGTAGTTTCTTGTGCTGGCCCCCCCTTCTCCTCCCTTTTCTCTCTTTTGTCCATGTTGCAGCATCCTTTGCCGGACACCGGAACCTGCAGGTGGTCGTGGGTGGCTTGTAGCTTGCATTACGGAGCACAAGTCTTTCCCTGACCCTTTCCCTTCAACCCTTCCCCGACCCTGCACCCCAACCTGGGACCTGCTGATTGGGCCGGAGCTTCGGGAGCTGCGTGCTGGCCTGCGGTCCCCACCCCTGGTCATCCCGTTGCTGCTTCCACCTGCCTGCTGTGCTGTTGCCGTCCCTGACCCACCAGTCTGGCCCTCGGCAGGAGGGTCCCCCCTTATGAGCCTGGTCCTGCTCAAGGTTTCTTCCCTCCTAAAGGGGAGTTTTTCCTTGCCACTGTTTGGCTTAAGGTTTTTCTTCCACTAGGGGAGTTTTTACCTGCCATTGTTTATGTAATAACTGCTTGGGGGTCATGTTCTGGGTATGGGTCTCTGGAAAGCGTCTAGAGACAACTCTGTTGTATTAGACGCTATATAAATAAAATTGAATTGAATTGAATTGAAGTTGGAGGCATTTTAATGCAGTGTTTCTGCTGCTTTTTAACCCTGGCTGAAGTGCAATTTTCTCCTCTTTTCTTTCATTTGGCTGAAGTAAAGCCAGGAAAAACATGTGCAAAAGGCAGGCCGCATCATTGCTAAGCCATTTTGATAATTTTTAGACTTTTTAGATTGTGATTTTAGACAAGTTTGAGCAATTTTAATGCGGCATTTCGGCTGCTGTTTTTGGCTGAGTCTGGAGTGAGATTTTTCCCTCTTTTCTTCTCATGTTTCTAATTTGGCTGAAGCAAATTAAGGCAAAAAATGCTCAAAAGACAAAGCCCATTTTTGTGAAGGAATTGTGTTTATTTTCAGATTTTTACACTTTATTTCAGAGCAGTTGGAGACATTTTAATGCTGTCATTCTGCCTTTTAGGCGAATGTGCAGTACCTCTTTTTGTCCACAGCACGGCGCAGTGATGCGCTCCCGGTAATGGGCGGGGGGGTGGGGCAGACCTGTGTTTCAGGTTCAAAATAACTGTTTCTCGCTGCAGCCAAAAAACAGCCAAAAAGCGGATTTCTGTGATAACACTGTTTTACCTTCTGATTTTTAAGGCAAGCTATTGAAAACGTCACAAAATTGAAGAAAGGAGTCTATATATAGTTGATTTGAGGGACTCCTTTCATTATTGGACTCACCAAACCACTTACCTGTGTTTCAGGTTCAAAATGATCGTTTCTGGCTGAGATACAGCTAAAAAGCGGATTTCTGTGAAAACACAGTTGAACCTTCTGATTTTTTAAGGCAAGCTATTGAAAACGTCAGAAAATTGAAGGAAGGAGTCTATATAGTTGATTTGAGTGACTCCTTTCATTATTGGACTCAGCAAACCACTTACCTGTGTTTCAGGTTGAAAATGATCGTTTCTGGCTGAGATACAGCTAAAAAGCGGATTTCTGTGAAAACACTGTTTTACCTTCTGATTTTTTAAGGCAAGCTATTGAAAGAGTGACTCCTTCATTATTGGACTCACCAAACCACTTAGAAAGTTTTTCAAAGTTCCAACTGAGTGCAGCTTCATCCATGGAGCTCTGCTTCCATCTTGTGGCCACAAAAAGAACTTCTCCCGGGCAGACAGAACTGAAATTTCCCCCTCTTTTCTGCTGATATTTTCAATTCTGGTGGAGTAAAGCCAGTCAAAAAATATGCAAAAGGAGGGCCCCATCATTGATAAGCCATTTTGATCATTTTTAGATTTTTAAATGTCATTTTAGACAAGTTGGAGGCATTTTAATGCAGTGTTTCTGCTGCTTTTTAACCCTGGCTGAAGTGCAATTTTCTCCTCTTTTCTTTCATTTGGCTGAAGTAAAGCCAGGAAAAACATGTGCAAAAGGCAGGCCGCATCATTGCTAAGCCATTTTGATAATTTTTAGACTTTTTAGATTGTGATTTTAGACAAGTTTGAGCAATTTTAATGCGGCATTTCGGCTGCTGTTTTTGGCTGAGTCTGGAGTGAGATTTTTCCCTCTTTTCTTCTCATGTTTCTAATTTGGCTGAAGCAAATGAAGGCAAAAAATGCTCAAAAGACAAAGCCCATTTTTGTGAAGGAATTGTGTTTATTTTCAGATTTTTACACTTTATTTCAGAGCAGTTGGAGACATTTTAACGCTGTTATTCTGCCTTTTAGGCGAATGTGCAGTACCTCTTTTTGTCCACAGCACAGGCGCAGTGATGCGCTCTCTCGACCTGTGTTTCAGGTTCAAAATAACTGTTTCTCGCTGCAGCCAAAGAACAGCCAAAAAGCGGATTTCTGTGATAACACTGTTTTACCTTCTGATTTTTAAGGCAAGCTATTGAAAACGTCACAAAATTGAAGAAAGGAGTCTATATATAGTTGATTTAAGGGACTCCTTTCATTATTGGACTCACCAAACCACTTACCTGTGTTTCAGGTTCAAAATGATCGTTTCTGGCTGAGATACAGCTAAAAAGCGGATTTCTGTGAAAACACAGTTGAACCTTCTGATTTTTTAAGGCAAGCTATTGAAAACGTCAGAAAATTGAAGGAAGGAGTCTATATAGTTGATTTGAGTGACTCCTTTCATTATTGGACTCAGCAAACCACTTACCTGTGTTTCAGGTTGAAAATGATCGTTTCTGGCTGAGATACAGCTAAAAAGCGGATTTCTGTGAAAACACTGTTTTACCTTCTGATTTTTTAAGGCAAGCTATTGAAAGAGTGACTCCTTCATTATTGGACTCACCAAACCACTTAGAAAGTTTTTCAAAGTTCCAACTGAGTGCAGCTTCATCCATGGAGCTCTGCTTCCATCTTGTGGCCACAAAAAGAACTTCTCCCGGGCAGACAGAACTGAAATTTCCCCCTCTTTTCTGCTGATATTTTCAATTCTGGTGGAGTAAAGCCAGTCAAAAAATATGCAAAAGGAGGGCCCCATCATTGATAAGCCATTTTGATCATTTTTAGATTTTTAAATGTCATTTTAGACAAGTTGGAGGCATTTTAATGCAGTGTTTCTGCTGCTTTTTAACCCTGGCTGAAGTGCAATTTTCTCCTCTTTTCTTTCATTTGGCTGAAGTAAAGCCAGGAAAAACATGTGCAAAAGGCAGGCCGCATCATTGCTAAGCCATTTTGATAATTTTTAGACTTTTTAGATTGTGATTTTAGACAAGTTTGAGCAATTTTAATGCGGCATTTCGGCTGCTGTTTTTGGCTGAGTCTGGAGTGAGATTTTTCCCTCTTTTCTTCTCATGTTTCTAATTTGGCTGAAGCAAATGAAGGCAAAAAATGCTCAAAAGACAAAGCCCATTTTTGTGAAGGAATTGTGTTTATTTTCAGATTTTTACACTTTATTTCAGAGCAGTTGGAGACATTTTAACGCTGTTATTCTGCCTTTTAGGCGAATGTGCAGTACCTCTTTTTGTCCACAGCACAGGCGCAGTGATGCGCTCTCTCGACCTGTGTTTCAGGTTCAAAATAACTGTTTCTCGCTGCAGCCAAAGAACAGCCAAAAAGCGGATTTCTGTGATAACACTGTTTTACCTTCTGATTTTTAAGGCAAGCTATTGAAAACGTCACAAAATTGAAGAAAGGAGTCTATATATAGTTGATTTAAGGGACTCCTTTCATTATTGGACTCACCAAACCACTTACCTGTGTTTCAGGTTCAAAATGATCGTTTCTGGCTGAGATACAGCTAAAAAGCGGATTTCTGTGAAAACACAGTTGAACCTTCTGATTTTTTAAGGCAAGCTATTGAAAACGTCAGAAAATTGAAGGAAGGAGTCTATATAGTTGATTTGAGTGACTCCTTTCATTATTGGACTCAGCAAACCACTTACCTGTGTTTCAGGTTGAAAATGATCGTTTCTGGCTGAGATACAGCTAAAAAGCGGATTTCTGTGAAAACACTGTTTTACCTTCTGATTTTTTAAGGCAAGCTATTGAAAGAGTGACTCCTTCATTATTGGACTCACCAAACCACTTAGAAAGTTTTTCAAAGTTCCAACTGAGTGCAGCTTCATCCATGGAGCTCTGCTTCCATCTTGTGGCCACAAAAAGAACTTCTCCCGGGCAGACAGAACTGAAATTTCCCCCTCTTTTCTGCTGATATTTTCAATTCTGGTGGAGTAAAGCCAGTCAAAAAATATGCAAAAGGAGGGCCCCATCATTGATAAGCCATTTTGATCATTTTTAGATTTTTAAATGTCATTTTAGACAAGTTGGAGGCATTTTAATGCAGTGTTTCTGCTGCTTTTTAACCCTGGCTGAAGTGCAATTTTCTCCTCTTTTCTTTCATTTGGCTGAAGTAAAGCCAGGAAAAACATGTGCAAAAGGCAGGCCGCATCATTGCTAAGCCATTTTGATAATTTTTAGACTTTTTAGATTGTGATTTTAGACAAGTTTGAGCAATTTTAATGCGGCATTTCGGCTGCTGTTTTTGGCTGAGTCTGGAGTGAGATTTTTCCCTCTTTTCTTCTCATGTTTCTAATTTGGCTGAAGCAAATGAAGGCAAAAAATGCTCAAAAGACAAAGCCCATTTTTGTGAAGGAATTGTGTTTATTTTCAGATTTTTACACTTTATTTCAGAGCAGTTGGAGACATTTTAACGCTGTTATTCTGCCTTTTAGGCGAATGTGCAGTACCTCTTTTTGTCCACAGCACAGGCGCAGTGATGCGCTCTCTCGACCTGTGTTTCAGGTTCAAAATAACTGTTTCTCGCTGCAGCCAAAGAACAGCCAAAAAGCGGATTTCTGTGATAACACTGTTTTACCTTCTGATTTTTAAGGCAAGCTATTGAAAACGTCACAAAATTGAAGAAAGGAGTCTATATATAGTTGATTTAAGGGACTCCTTTCATTATTGGACTCACCAAACCACTTACCTGTGTTTCAGGTTCAAAATGATCGTTTCTGGCTGAGATACAGCTAAAAAGCGGATTTCTGTGAAAACACAGTTGAACCTTCTGATTTTTTAAGGCAAGCTATTGAAAACGTCAGAAAATTGAAGGAAGGAGTCTATATAGTTGATTTGAGTGACTCCTTTCATTATTGGACTCAGCAAACCACTTACCTGTGTTTCAGGTTGAAAATGATCGTTTCTGGCTGAGATACAGCTAAAAAGCGGATTTCTGTGAAAACACTGTTTTACCTTCTGATTTTTTAAGGCAAGCTATTGAAAGAGTGACTCCTTTCATTATTGGACTCACCAAACCACTTAGAAAGTTTTCAAAGTTCCAACTGAGTGCAGCTAAATTCATCCATGGAGCTCTGCTTCCATCTTGTTGCCAAAAAAGGAACTTCTCCCGGGTAGACAACACTGCAATTTCCCCCTCTTTTCTGCTGATATTTTCAATTCTGGTGGAGTAAAGCCAGTCAAAAAATATGCAAAAGGAGGGCCCCATCATTGCTAAGCCATTTTGATCATTTTTAGATTTTTAAATGTCATTTTAGACAAGTTGGAGGCATTTTAATGCAGTGTTTCTGCTGCTTTTTAACCCTGGCTGAAGTGCAATTTTCTCCTCTTTTCTTTCATTTGGCTGAAGTAAAGCCAGGAAAAACATGTGCAAAAGGCAGGCCGCATCATTGCTAAGCCATTTTGATAATTTTTAGACTTTTTAGATTGTGATTTTAGACAAGTTTGAGCAATTTTAATGCGGCATTTCGGCTGCTGTTTTTGGCTGAGTCTGGAGTGAGATTTTTCCCTCTTTTCTTCTCATGTTTCTAATTTGGCTGAAGCAAATTAAGGCAAAAAATGCTCAAAAGACAAAGCCCATTTTTGTGAAGGAATTGTGTTTATTTTCAGATTTTTACACTTTATTTCAGAGCAGTTGGAGACATTTTAATGCTGTCATTCTGCCTTTTAGGCGAATGTGCAGTACCTCTTTTTGTCCACAGCACGGCGCAGTGATGCGCTCCCGGTAATTGCAGACCTGTGTTTCAGGTTCAAAATAACTGTTTCTCGCTGCAGCCAAAAAACAGCCAAAATGCGGATTTCTGTGATAACACTGTTTTACCTTCTGATTTTTAAGGCAAGCTATTGAAAACGTCACAAAATTGAAGAAAGGAGTCTATATATAGTTGATTTGAGGGACTCCTTTCATTATTGGACTCACCAAACCACCACTTACCTGTGTTTCAGGTTCAAAATGATCGTTTCTGGCTGAGATACAGCTAAAAAGCGGATTTCTGTGAAAACACAGTTGAACCTTCTGATTTTTTAAGGCAAGCTATTGAAAACGTCAGAAAATTGAAGGAAGGAGTCTATATAGTTGATTTGAGTGACTCCTTTCATTATTGGACTCAGCAAACCACTTACCTGTGTTTCAGGTTGAAAATCCTCGTTTCTGGCTGAGATACAGCTAAAAAGCGGATTTCTGTGAAAACACTGTTTTACCTTCTGATTTTTTAAGGCAAGCTATTGAAAGAGTGACTCCTTCATTATTGGACTCACCAAACCACTTAGAAAGTTTTTCAAAGTTCCAACTGAGTGCAGATTCATCCATGGAGCTCTGCTTCCATCTTGTGGCCAAAAAAAGAACTTCTCCCGGGCAGACAGAACTGCAATTTCCCCCTCTTTTCTGCTGATATTTTCAATTCTGGTGGAGTAAAGCCAGTCAAAAAATATGCAAAAGGAGGGCCCCATCATTGATAAGCCATTTTGATCATTTTTAGATTTTTAAACGTCATTTTAGACAAGTTGGAGGCATTTTAATGCAGTGTTTCTGCTGCTTTTTAACCCTGGCTGAAGTGCAATTTTCTCCTCTTTTCTTTCATTTGGCTTGAAATACCTCTGGAAGCTTATGAAAGTGGCATGGGAAAAAGGAATGATACCAAAGGCATGGCGACGGGCAGGAGGGATCCTGATTCCCAAAGAGAAGAATTCCTCAACCATCGAGCAGTTTCGCCAGATCAGCCTTCTCAATGTGGAAGGAAAGATTTTCTTCAGTGTCGTGGCCCGTAGGCTCTCAGCATTCCTGCTGGCGAACAACTTTGTTGACACCTCAGTGCAAAAGGCAGGGATAAGTGGGTTCTCAGGTTGCTTGGAACACACAAATGTCATCTGGCACCAAGTACAGACGGCCAAGAAGGAGAAGAAAGACCTGCATGTGGTGTTTTTAGATCTTGCCAATGCCTTCGGGTCAGTGCCTCATGAGATCTTGTGGACAGCGTTCAACTTCTTTCAAGTGCCAGAGGGCATCACAAGTCTAGTCAAAGCCTACTTCCAGGATCTCCAATTCTGTGTTACAGCACAGGATAGTACAACTGCCTGGCAGCACCTTGAGATAGGCATTATGGCGGGCTGCACCATTTCGCCACTGGTGTTTACAATGGCAATGGAGCTACTTATTCGTGCATCACGATGGGTGGTTGGAGGAGAACGATTGAATAGCGGGCTCCGTCTTCCCCCAATCAGGGCGTACATGGACGACATGACGACAATAACAACAATGGTCGCATGTACCAAACGTCTGCTGGAGAAACTCCGGGGAAACATCAAATGGGCACGAATGGAGATTAAACCCAGCAAATCCCGTAGCATCTCCATTGTCAAAGGTAAGCTCACCAATGCAAGGTTCTATGTGGACGACCAGCCAATCCCAACAGTTCTGGAGAAGCCTATCAAAAGCCTTGGCCGATGGTATAGCGCAGAACTTAAAGACTCTGAGCAGGTGGAACAACTCAGGCAGGATACAATCAGCGGCCTCAAGCAGATTAACAACACTGCTCTCCCTGGAAAATTGAAGCTATGGTGCTTTCAGTTTGGGCTGCTACCTCGCCTCATGTGGCCAATTTCCATCTATGAGGTCACCTTATCTCATGTCAATCGGCTTGAGAGACTGGTGAATGCCCAAGTGAGGAAGTGGCTTGGACTGCCGAGATGCCTTTCCAGCATAGGCCTGTATGGCAATGGAGCGCTCTCCCTTCCAATCTCAAGCCTGGTGGAGGAGTACAAATGTGCCAAAACAAGGGTGGAAATGACTCTTACAGAATCCCGGGACCCATGCGTCAGAGATGCGGCTCCAAACCTGGCAACAGGGAGGAAATGGAAACCATCTGCAGCAGTAGCAGTGGCAAAGACCACCCTCAGACACCGGGATATAGTGGGACGAGTCCAACATGGCAGAGGGGGTCTTGGCCTGGAAGCAACAACACCCGCTTGGCAAAAGGCTACTCCGTCTGAACGGCGACACATGGTGGTTGAGGAGGTGCGCAACCAGGAGGAGGCAGCCAGGTGTGCCAAGGCAGTCTCCCAAGCCCAGCAAGGATGCTGGATGAGGTGGGAGGGTGTGGAGAGGAGGAAAATCACGTGGAATGAGATGTGGAGCATGGAGGCTAATAGGCTCAGCTTCATCATCAGAGCCACTTATGATGTCCTGCCCTCTCCAACCAACCTACATCTCTGGTATGGAGAGGACCCAGCCTGCCTGCAGTGTGCAGCCCCAGCAACCCTCAAACACATCCTGGTGGGTTGCAAGACCAGCCTGACTCAAGGAAGATACACCTGGCGCCATAACCAAGTGTTGAAGTGCTTGGCTGCCGAACTTGAGGACAAGAGGGTCACCATCAACGCCATGCCTTTCAAAACCCAGACCACCCTCCCACGGAAGACAACATTCGTCCGACAAGGGGAGAAACGGAGAACCAAGCCATCACCTCCAAACTCAGGCCCACTGGACACAGCCCGGGATTGGGAAATGCGGGTAGACCTCAGCCAGAGGCTCACTTTCCCGCCAGAAATCGCAGCAACCAACCTGCGCCCAGATTTGGTCCTCTGGTCCAAGTCCTGCCGGCGTGTCTTCATTGTGGAGCTGACTGTCCCGTGGGAGGATAACATCGACGAAGCATTCGAAAGAAAAAGGCTGCGTTATGCTAACCTAGCAGCTGATGCTGAGGCGCGGGGATGGAACGTAAAGGTGTGGCCAGTGGAGGTTGGCTGCCGAGGCTTTGTAGCCAGGTCCACCACACGGCTCCTGAAGGAAGTTGGGATCAGAGGACAGGCCCAGCGGAAGGCAATAAAAGAACTTGCCAAAGCAGCCGAACGGAGCAGTCACTGGCTGTGGCTGAAACGGAGGGATGCAACATGGGCTGTTTGATGACCACGGGGTGCCACCATATGACACACACCCAGGTCTGATCAGCCTGTGGCAGGCCAACCTTGGAAGAGGGTGTATTGTGTTAAGAGGCCGAAACACCTGATGAAGACAAGGCACACAACTGATGACGTGTAGATTTGGTGGTGCCCCGCGATCTTGTCCAAACTCCACCCCACAGTCATGTCCGATAGGAGTTATCGTGCTGATATATTTTAGGGATATTAACAGCTAGTCCTATTAAGAATCCTACCTTCTGATTTTTTAAGGCAAGCTATTGAAAACGTCAGAAAATTGGAGAAAGGAGTCTATGTAGTTGATTTGAGCGACTCATTTCATTATTGGACTCACCAAACCACTTACAGTGTTTCAGGTACAAAATGACTGTTTCTCGCTGAGAAACTGCCAAAAAGCGGATTTCTGTCATAACATTGATTTACCTTCTGATTTTTTAAGGCAAGCTATTGAAAACGTCAGAAAATTGGAGAAAGGAGTCTATGTAGTTGATTTGAGAGACTCATTTCATTATTGGACTCACCAAACCACTTACAGTGTTTCAGGTACAAAATGACTGTTTCTCGCTGAGAAAATGCCAAAAAGCGGATTTCTGTCATAACATTGATTTACCTTCTGATTTTTTAAGGCAAGCTATTGAAAACGTTAGAAAATTGGAGAAAGGAGTATATGTAGTTGATTTGAGAGACTCATTTCATTATTGGACTCACCAAACCACTTACAGTGTTTCAGGTTCAAAATGACTGTTTCTCGCTGAGAAACTGCCAAAAAGCGGATTTCTGTAATAACATTGTTTTACCTTCTGATTTTTTAAGGCAAGCTATTGAAAACGTCAGAAAATTGGAGAAAGGAGTCTATGTAGTTGATTTGAGCGTCTCATTTCATTATTGGACTCACCAAACCACTTACAGTGTTTCAGGTACAAAATGACCGTTTCTCGCTGAGAAACTGCCAAAAAGCGGATTTCTGTAATAACATTGTTTTACCTTCTGATTTTTCAAGGCAAGCTATTGAAAACGTCAGACAATTGGAGAAAGGAGTCTATGTAGTTGATTTGAGAGACTCATTTCATTATTGGACTCACCAAAACACTTACAGTGTTTCAGGTACAAAATGACCGTTTCTCGCTGAGAAAATGCCAAAAAGCGGATTTCTGTAATAACATTGTTTTACCTTCTGATTTTTTAAGGCAAGCTATTGAAAACGTTAGAAAATTGGAGAAAGGAGTCTATGTAGTTGATTTGAGAGACTCATTTCATTATTGGACTCACCAAACCACTTACAGTGTTTCAGGTACAAAATGACTGTTTCTCGCTGAGAAAATGCCAAAAAGCGGATTTCTGTCATAACATTGATTTACCTTCTGATTTTTTAAGGCAAGCTATTGAAAACGTCAGAAAATTGGAGAAAGGAGTCTATGTAGTTGATTTGAGGGACTCATTTCATTATTGGACTCACCAAACCGCTTACAGTGTTTCAGGTACAAAATGACTGTTTCTCGCTGAGAAAATGCCAAAAAGCGGATTTCTGTAATAACATTGTTTTACCTTCTGAATTTTTAAGGCAACCTATTGAAAACGTCAGAAAATTGGAGAAAGGAGTCTATGTAGTTGATTTGAGAGACTCATTTCATTATTGGACTCACCAAACCACTTACAGTGTTTCAGGTACAAAATGACTGTTTCTCGCTGAGAAAATGCCAAAAAGCGGATTTCTGTCATAACATTGATTTACCTTCTGATTTTTTAAGGCAAGCTATCGAAAACGTCAGAAAATTGGAGAAAGGAGTCTATGTAGTTGATTTGAGAGACTCATTTCATTATTGGACTCACCAAACCACTTACAGTGTTTCAGGTACAAAATGACCGTTTCTCGCTGAGAAAATGCCAAAAAGCGGATTTCTGTAATAACATTGTTTTACCTTCTGATTTTTTAAGGCAAGCTATTGAAAACGTTAAAAAATTGGAGAAAGGAGTCTCTGTAGTTGATTTGAGAGACTCATTTCATTATTGGACTCACCAAACCACTTACAGTGTTTCAGGTACAAAATGACTGTTTCTCGCTGAGAAAATGCCAAAAAGCGGATTTCTGTCATAACATTGATTTACCTTCTGATTTTTTAAGGCAAGCTATTGAAAACGTCAGAAAATTGGAGAAAGGAGTCTATGTAGTTGATTTGAGAGACTCATTTCATTATTGGACTCACCAAACCACTTACAGTGTTTCAGGTACAAAATGACTGTTTCTCGCTGAGAAAATGCCAAAAAGCGGATTTCTGTCATAACATTGATTTACCTTCTGATTTTTCAAGGCAAGCTATTGAAAACGTCAGAAAATTGGAGAAAGGAGTCTATGTAGTTGATTTGAGAGACTCATTTCATTATTGGACTCACCAAAACACTTACAGTGTTTCAGGTACAAAATGACTGTTTCTCGCTGAGAAAATGCCAAAAAGCGGATTTCTGTCATAACATTGATTTACCTTCTGATTTTTTAAGGCAAGCTATTGAAAACGTCAGAAAGTTGGAGAAAGGAGTCTATGTAGTTGATTTGAGAGACTAATTTCATTATTGGACTCACCAAACCACTTACAGTGTTTCAGGTCCAAAATGACTGTTTCTCGCTGAGAAACTGCCAAAAAGCGGATTTCTGTCATAACATTGATTTACCTTCTGATTTTTTAAGGCAAGCTATTGAAAACGTCAGAAATGGGAGAAAAGAGTCTATGTAGTTTGATTTGAGAGACTCATTTCATTATTGGACTCACCAAACCACTTACAGTGTTTCAGGTACAAAATGACTGTTTCTCGCTGAGAAAATGCCAAAAAGCGGATTTCTGTCATAACATTGATTTACCTTCTGATTTTTTAAGGCAAGCTATTGAAAACCTCAGAAAATTGGAGAAAGGAGTCTATGTAGTTGATTTGAGAGACTCATTTCATTATTGGACTCACCAAACCACTTACAGTGTTTCAGGTACAAAATGACCGTTTCTCGCTGAGAAACTGCCAAAAAGCGGATTTCTGTAATAACATTGTTTTACCTTCTGATTTTTTAAGGCAAGCTATTGAAAACGTCAGAAAATTGGAGAAAGGAGTCTATGTAGTTGATTTGAGGGACTCATTTCATTATTGGACTCACCAAACCACTTACAGTGTTTCAGGTACAAAATGACCGTTTCTCGCTGAGAAAATGCCAAAAAGCGGATTTCTGTAATAAGATTGTTTTACCTTCTGATTTTTTAAGGCAAGCTATTGAAAACGTCAGAAAATTGCAGAAAGGAGTCTATGTAGTTGATTTGAGAAACTCATTTCATTATTGGACTCACCAAACCACTTACAGTGTTACAGGTACAAAATGACTGTTTCTCGCTGAGAAAATGCCAAAAAGCGGATTTCTGTCATAACATTGATTTACCTTCTGATTTTTTAAGGCAAGCTATTGAAAACGTCAGAAAATTGGAGAAAGGAGTCTATGTAGTTGATTTGAGGGACTAATTTCATTATTGGACTCACCAAACCACTTACAGTGTTTCAGGTACAAAATGACCGTTTCTCGCTGAGAAAATGCCAAAAAGCGGATTTCTGTAATAACATTGTTTTACCTTCTGATTTTTTAAGGCAAGCTATTGGAAACGTCAGAAAATTGGAGAAAGGAGTCTATGTAGTTGATTTGAGAGACTCATTTCATTATTGGACTCACCAAACCACTTACAGTGTTTCAGGTACAAAATGACTGTTTCTCGCTGAGAAAATGCCAAAAAGCGGATTTCTGTCATAACATTGATTTACCTTCTGATTTTTTAAGGCAAGCTATTGAAAACGTCAGAAAATTGGAGAAAGGAGTCTATGTAGTTGATTTGAGTGACTCCTTTCGTTATTGGACTCACCAAACCACTTAGAAAGTTTTCAAAGTTCCAACTGAGTGCTGCTTAACTCATCCATGGAGCTCTGCTTCCATCTTGTGGGCAAAAAAGGGAACTTCTCCCGTGCAGACAACACTGCAATTTCCCCCTCTTTTCTGCTGATATTTTCAATTCTGGTGGATGCCAGTCACAAAAAATGCAGAAGGAGGGCCCCATCATTGCTAAGCCATTTTGATAATTTTTAGATTTTTAAATGTAATTTTAGACAAGTTGGAGGCATTTTAATGCAGTATTTCTGCTGCTTTTTAACCCTGGCTGAAGTGCAATTTTTTCCTCTTTTCTTTCATTTGGCTGAAGTAAAGCCAGGAAAAACATGTGCAAAAGGCAGGCCGCATCATTGCTAAGCCATTTTGATCGTTTTTAGATTTTTAGATTGTGATTTTAGACAAGTTTGAGCAATTTTAATGCGGCATTTCGGCTGCTGTTTTTGGCTGAGTCTGGAGTGAGATTTTCCCCTCTTTTCTTCTCATGTTTCTAATCTGGCTGAAGCAAATGAAGGGAAAAAATGCTCAAAAGACAAAGCCCATTTTTGTGAAGGAATTGTGTTTATTTTCAGATTTTTTTCAGAGCAGTTGGAGACATTTTAATGCTGTCATTCTGCCTTTTAGGCGAATATGCAGTACCTCATTTTGTCCACAGCACGGCGCAGTGATGCGCTCCCAGTAATGGGCGGGGGGGGGCAGACCTGTGTTTCAGGTTCAAAATAACTGTTTCTCGCTGAGAAACAGCCTAAAAGCGGATTTCTGTGAAAACACAGTTTTACCTTCTGATTTTTTGAGGCAAGCTATTGAAAACGTCAGAACATTGAAGGAGGGAGTCTATATAGTTGATTTGAGTGACTCCTTTCATTATTGGACACTTACCTGTGTTTCAGGTTGAAAATGACTGTTTCTCGCTGAGAAGCAGCCAAAAAGCGGATTTCTGTGAAAACACTGTTTTACCTTCTGATTTTTTAAGGCAAGCTATTGAAAGAGTGACTCCTTTCATTATTGGACTCACCAAACCACTTCGAAAGTTTTCAAAGTTCCAACTGAGTGCAGCTAAATTCATCCATGGAGCTCTGCTTCCATCTTGTGGCCAAAAAAGGAACTTCTCCCGGGTAGACAACACTGCAATTTCCCCCTCTTTTCTGCTGATATTTTCAATTCTGGTGGAGTAAAGCCAGTCAAAAAATATGCAAAAGGAGGGCCCCATCATTGATAAGCCATTTTGATCATTTTTAGATTTTTAAATGTCATTTTAGACAAGTTCTGATCAGAAGGGACGGCATTCATCCCACCCGGGATGGTGCAGCTCTTATGTCTAGAAATCTGGCCAATGTTATTAGACACTCCCCCTGACAATGCAGGGTCCAGGCCAGGATGCAGAGCTGTAGTTTAACACACTTCTCTGCTGCTTCTCGAGCACTGTTTTAATCATACTCTCGATCTCGTTCTCACCTACGGTGTTGAAACTGATGGTCTGTTGGTGTCACCTGTAAACTCCCTTTTATCCGACCATTACTTAATAACGTTTGAATTTAATTTTGTTGATGTTGAAGTGCAAAATAGGAGGTATTATTTTAGCAGATGTTTGTCTGATGAAGTTATTGTTAAATTTAGGGAGGCCATTGCTTATCTTACGACAGTGCGAAATAGTGATGTAGTCGAGGCCAGTGACCTGGGTTCTACCTCTGCAGATGTTGATTTCCTTGCTAGTAACACTGCTGATTTGTTGCATTCAGCTTTAGATGAAGTTGTTCCTTTGAAAAGGAGGGTTTCTAGCCACAGGAGCTTAACTCCCTGGTATAATTCAGATATTCGCATGTTGAAACAAAACGTGCGTAAAATGGAAAGGAAGTGGTACTCTTGTAGGTCTGTAGACTCTTATCGTGAATGGAAAGATATTCTAATAGTATATAAAAAAGCCATTCGCAAAGCCAGAACAGCTTATTATTCAACGTTGATAGAGGATAACAAAAGTAACCCACGTTTTCTGTTCAGCACTGTAGCCAGGCTGACAAAGAGTCACAACTCTGTTGAGCCGTGCATTCCTGCAGCTCTCAGTAGTGAGGACTTTTTGAGCTTCTTCAACAGTAAAATCGCGAGAATTAGAGAAGAAATCAACCAGCCGGTTGTAGGTGTTTCTTCAGCTTTAGCGACTTCCCTAGGCTCTGACTTGCCTCTAGACTGTTTTGATCCTATAGACCTCCCTGAGCTGACCTCACTCGTCAATAGAGCTAAATCAACCACATGTATGTTAGACCCCATCCCGACTCGACTATTCAAACATATTTTTTCTCTTATTGGTACGACAATACTGGACCAAATTAACCTATCCCTAAGTTTAGGATATGTACCACAGGTTTTCAAAGTCGCAGTAATTAAACCTTTACTTAAAAAACCTTCTCTTGACCCAGACACCTTAGCTAATTATAGACCAATTTCCAACCTTCCATTTGTGTCTAAAATTCTGGAAAAGGCAGTTTCAAGCCAGTTATGTGACTATTTGTATAGAAATGATCTGTTTGAAGTCTTTCAGTCAGGGTTCAGAATGCATCATAGCACAGAGACAGCACTGGTTCGAGTCACGAATGACCTCCTTATGGCCTCAGATAAGGGATTAGTGTCCATACTGGTTCTACTGGACCTCAGTGCTGCTTTTGACACTATAGATCATGGCATTTTACTGCACAGGTTAGAGCATGTTGTTGGGATTAAAGGGACAGCTCTATGTTGGTTTAAATCATATCTATCTGACAGGTTCCAGTTTGTTCATGTACATGAGGTTTCTTCAGAACAGTCAAGGGTCTGTTATAGTGTTCCGCAGGGTTCAGTGCTAGGGCCAATCTTGTTTAGTTTATACATGCAGCCGTTGGGAAGTATAATCCAGAATCACGGCATACACTTTCATTGTTATGCTGATGATACGCAGCTCTACTTGTCTATGAAGCCGGATGAAACAGGACTGGATGTCCAGAAATTTCTTGCTTCTAAATTCAGATAAAACAGAGGTTATTATTCTTGGTCCAGAGCATCTTAGGAAGGGATTAAATGGTGTTGCGATGGCTTCCAGTGCAACTGTGAGAAACCTTGGTGTTATTTTCGATCAGGATTTGTCGTTTAAACCATATGTCAATCAGGTTTGTAAAATAGCCTTTTTCCATCTCCGTAATATTGCAAAGATTAGGAAAATCCTCTCGCAGAGTGATGCAGAAAAACTAGTTCATGCGTTTGTATCTTCTAGACTAGATTACTGTAATGTGTGCAGGATGTCCAAGTAATTTGCTGAATAGGCTCCAGCTGATCCAAAATGCAGCAGCACGAGTACTGACAGGAATTAGCAGGAGAGACCACATCTCTCCAGTGTTAGCATCGCTCCATTGGTTACCCGTAAAATTCAGAATCCAATTTAAAATTTTATTACTTGCGTATAAAGCCCAAAACGGCTTAGCTCCGCATTATTTGCAAGACCTGATAGTGCCTTATGTTCCTGTCAGAGCTCTCCGTTCTCAGAGTGCAGGTTTACTCGTAGTTCCTAGAGTATCTAAATGTAGATTTGGAGGGCGGGCGTTCTGCTATCAGGCACCACTACTATGCACTTCCAATCTGGGTTAAGGAGGCTGACACCACCTCCACCTTTAAAACTAAACTTAAAACATTTCTGTTTAGTAAAGCCTATAGTTAGCGTTTAGTAAACCTCTAGCTGGTGTTGGTAAATCTCTAGGTAGTGTAAACTTTAGTGTGTCAGAGTCGCTCCTGTAGTTTCTTGTGCTGGCCCCCCCTTCTCCTCCCTTTTCTCTCTTTTGTCCATGTTGCAGCATCCTTTGCCGGACACCGGAACCTGCAGGTGGTCGTGGGTGGCTTGTAGCTTGCATTACGGAGCACAAGTCTTTCCCTGACCCTTTCCCTTCAACCCTTCCCCGACCCTGCACCCCAACCTGGGACCTGCTGATTGGGCCGGAGCTTCGGGAGCTGCGTGCTGGCCTGCGGTCCCCACCCCTGGTCATCCCGTTGCTGCTTCCACCTGCCTGCTGTGCTGTTGCCGTCCCTGACCCACCAGTCTGGCCCTCGGCAGGAGGGTCCCCCCTTATGAGCCTGGTCCTGCTCAAGGTTTCTTCCCTCCTAAAGGGGAGTTTTTCCTTGCCACTGTTTGGCTTAAGGTTTTTCTCCCACTAGGGGAGTTTTTACCTGCCATTGTTTATGTAATAACTGCTCGGGGGTCATGTTCTGGGTATGGGTCTCTGGAAAGCGTCTAGAGACAACTCTGTTGTATTAGACGCTATATAAATAAAATTGAATTGAATTGAATTGAAGTTGGAGGCATTTTAATGCAGTGTTTCTGCTGCTTTTTAACCCTGGCTGAAGTCCAATTTTCTCCTCTTTTCTTTCATTTGGCTGAAGTAAAGCCAGGAAAAACATGTGCAAAAGGCAGGCCGCATCATTGCTAAGCCATTTTGATAATTTTTAGACTTTTTAGATTGTGATTTTAGACAAGTTTGAGCAATTTTAATGCGGCATTTCGGCTGCTGTTTTTGGCTGAGTCTGGAGTGAGATTTTTCCCTCTTTTCTTCTCATGTTTCTAATTTGGCTGAAGCAAATGAAGGCAAAAAATGCTCAAAAGACAAAGCCCATTTTCGTGAAGGAATTGTGTTTATTTTCAAATTTTTACACTTTATTTCAGAGCAGTTGGAGACATTTTAATGCTGTCATTCTGCCTTTTAGGCGAATGTGCAGTACCTCTTTTTGTCCACAGCACGGCGCAGTGATGCGCTCCCGGTAATGGGCGGGGGGGTGGGGCAGACCTGTGTTTCAGGTTCAAAATAACTGTTTCTCGCTTCAGCCAAAAAACAGCCAAAAAGCGGATTTCTGTGATAACACTGTTTTACATTCTGATTTTTAAGGCAAGCTATTGAAAACGTCACAAAATTGAAGAAAGGAGTCTATATATAGTTGATTTGAGGGACTCCTTTCATTATTGGACTCACCAAACCACTTACCTGTGTTTCAGGTTCAAAATGATCGTTTCTGGCTGAGATACAGCTAAAAAGCGGATTTCTGTGAAAACACAGTTGAACCTTCTGATTTTTTAAGGCAAGCAATTAAAACGTCAGAAAATTGAAGGAAGGAGTCTATATAGTTGATTTAAGGGACTCCTTTCATTATTGGACTCAGCAAACCACTTACCTGTGTTTCAGGTTGAAAATCCTCGTTTCTGGCTGAGATACAGCTAAAAAGCGGATTTCTGTGAAAACACTGTTTTACCTTCTGATTTTTTAAGGCAAGCTATTGAAAGAGTGACTCCTTTCATTATTGGACTCACCAAACCACTTAGAAAGTTTTCAAAGTTCCAACTGAGTGCAGCTAAATTCATCCATGGAGCTCTGCTTCCATCTTGTGGCCAAAAAAAGGAACTTCTCCCGGGCAGACAAGACTGCAATTTCCCCCTCTTTTCTGCTGATATTTTCAATTCTGGTGGAGTAAAGCCAGTCAAAAAATATGCAAAAGGAGGGCCCCATCTTTTCTAAGCCATTTTGATCATTTTTAGATTTTTAAATGTCATTTTAGACATGTTCTGATCAGAAGGGACGGCATTCATCCCACCCGGGATGGTGCAGCTCTTATGTCTAGAAATCTGGCCAATGTTTTTAGACACTCCCCCTGACAATGCAGGGTCCAGGCCAGGATGCAGAGCTGTAGTTTAACACACTTCTCTGCTGCTTCTCGAGCACTGTTTTAATCATACTCTCGATCTCGTTCTCACCTACGGTGTTGAAACTGATGGTCTGTTGGTGTCACCTGTAAACTCCCTTTTATCCGACCATTACTTAATAACGTTTGAATTTAATTTTGTTGATGTTGAAGTGCAAAATAGGTGGTATTATTTTAGCAGATGTTTGTCTGATGAAGTTATTGTTAAATTTAGGGAGGCCATTGCTTATCTTACGACAGTGCGAAATAGTGATGTAGTCGAGGCCAGTGACCTGGGTTCTACCTCTGCAGATGTTGATTTCCTTGCTAGTAACACTGCTGATTTGTTGCATTCAGCTTTAGATGAAGTTGTTCCTTTGAAAAGGAGGGTTTCTAGCCACAGGAGCTTAACTCACTGGTATAATTCAGATATTCGCATGTTGAAACAAAACGTGCGTAAAATGGAAAGGAAGTGGTACTCTTGTAGGTCTGTAGACTCTTATCGTGAATGGAAAGATATTCTAATAGTATATAAAAAAGCCATTCGCAAAGCCAGAACAGCTTATTATTCAACGTTGATAGAGGATAACAAAAGTAACCCACGTTTTCTGTTCAGCACTGTAGCCAGGCTGACAAAGAGTCACAACTCTGTTGAGCCGTGCATTCCTGCAGCTCTCAGTAGTGAGGACTTTATGAGCTTCTTCAACAGTAAAATCGCGAGAATTAGAGAAGAAATCAACCAGCCGGTTGTAGGTGTTTCTTCAGCTTTAGCGACTTCCCTAGGCTCTGACTTGCCTCTAGACTGTTTTGATCCTATAGACCTCCCTGAGCTGACCTCACTCGTCAATAGAGCTAAATCAACCACATGTATGTTAGACCCCATCCCGACTCGACTATTCAAACATATTTTTTCTCTTATTGGTACGACAATATTGGACCAAATTAACCTATCCCTAAGTTTAGGATATGTACCACAGGTTTTCAAAGTCGCAGTAATTAAACCTTTACTTAAAAAACCTTCTCTTGACCCAGACACCTTAGCTAATTATAGACCAATTTCCAACCTTCCATTTGTGTCTAAAATTCTGGAAAAGGCAGTTTCAAGCCAGTTATGTGACTATTTGTATAGAAATGATCTGTTTGAAGTCTTTCAGTCAGGGTTCAGAATGCATCATAGCACAGAGACAGCACTGGTTCGAGTCACGAATGACCTCCTTATGGCCTCAGATAAGGGATTAGTGTCCATACTGGTTCTACTGGACCTCAGTGCTGCTTTTGACACTATAGATCATGGCATTTTACTGCACAGGTTAGAGCATGTTGTTGGGATTAAAGGGACAGCTCTATGTTGGTTTAAATCATATATATCTGACAGGTTCCAGTTTGTTCATGTACATGAGGTTTCTTCAGAACAGTCAAGGGTCTGTTATAGTGTTCCGCAGGGTTCAGTGCTAGGGCCAATCTTGTTTAGTTTATACATGCAGCCGTTGGGAAGTATAATCCAGAATCACGGCATACACTTTCATTGTTATGCTGATGATACGCAGCTCTACTTGTCTATGAAGCCGGATGAAACAGAACCGTTAGTTAAACTTCAGGCATGTCTTAGGGACATCAAGGACTGGATGTCCAGAAATTTCTTGCTTCTAAATTCAGATAAAACAGAGGTTATCATTCTTGGTCCAGAGCATCTTAGGAAGGGATTAGATGGTGTTGCGATGGCTTCCAGTGCAACTGTGAGAAACCTTGGTGTTATTTTCGATCAGGATTTGTCGTTTAAACCATATGTCAATCAGGTTTGTAAAATAGCCTTTTTCCATCTCCGTAATATTGCAAAGATTAGGAAAATCCTCTCGCAGAGTGATGCAGAAAAACTAGTTCATGCGTTTGTATCATCTAGACTAGATTACTGTAATGTGTTGTTAGCAGGATGTCCAAGTAATTTGCTGAATAGGCTCCAGCTGATCCAAAATGCAGCAGCACGAGTACTGACAGGAATTAGCAGGAGAGACCACATCTCTCCAGTGTTAGCGTCGCTCCATTGGTTACCCGTAAAATTAAGAATCCAATTTAAAATTGTATTACTTGCGTATAAAGCCCAAAACGGCTTAGCTCCGCATTATTTGCAAGACCTGATAGTGCCTTATGTTCCTGTCAGAGCTCTCCGTTCTCAGAGTGCAGGTTTACTCGTAGTTCCTAGAGTATCTAAATGTAGATACTCTAGGAGGGCGGGCGTTCTGCTATCAGGCACCACTACTATGGAACCAACTTCCAATCTGGGTTAAGGAGGCTGACACCACCTCCACCTTTAAAACTAAACTTAAAACATTTCTGTTTAGTAAAGCCTATAGTTAGTGTTTAGTAAACCTCTAGCTGGTGTTGGTAAATCTCTAGGTAGTGTAAACTTTAGTGTGTCAGAGTCGCTCCTGTAGTTTCTTGTGCTGGCCCCCCCTTCTCCTCCCTTTTCTCTCTTTTGTCCATGTTGCAGCATCCTTTGCCGGACACCGGAACCTGCAGGTGGTCGTGGGTGGCTTGTAGCTTGCATTACGGAGCACAAGTCTTTCCCTGACCCTTTCCCTTCAACCCTTCCCCGACCCTGCACCCCAACCTGGGACCTGCTGATTGGGCCGGAGCTTCGGGAGCTGCGTGCTGGCCTGCGGTCCCCACCCCTGGTCATCCCGTTGCTGCTTCCACCTGCCTGCTGTGCTGTTGCCGTCCCTGACCCACCAGTCTGGCCCTCGGCAGGAGGGTCCCCCCTTATGAGCCTGGTCCTGCTCAAGGTTTCTTCCCTCCTAAAGGGGAATTTTTCCTTGCCACTGTTTGGCTTAAGGTTTTTCTTCCACTAGGGGAGTTTTTACCTGCCATTGTTTATGTAATAACTGCTTGGGGGTCATGTTCTGGGTATGGGTCTCTGGAAAGCGTCTAGAGACAACTCTGTTGTATTAGACGCTATATAAATAAAATTGAATTGAATTGAATTGAAGTTGGAGGCATTTTAATGCAGTGTTTCTGCTGCTTTTTAACCCTGGCTGAAGTGCAATTTTCTCCTCTTTTCTTTCATTTGGCTGAAGTAAAGCCAGGAAAAACATGTGCAAAAGGCAGGCCGCATCATTGCTAAGCCATTTTGATAATTTTTAGACTTTTTAGATTGTGATTTTAGACAAGTTTGAGCAATTTTAATGCGGCATTTCGGCTGCTGTTTTTGGCTGAGTCTGGAGTGAGATTTTTCCCTCTTTTCTTCTCATGTTTCTAATTTGGCTGAAGCAAATGAAGGCAAAAAATGCTCAAAAGACAAAGCCCATTTTCGTGAAGGAATTGTGTTTATTTTCAAATTTTTACACTTTATTTCAGAGCAGTTGGAGACATTTTAATGCTGTCATTCTGCCTTTTAGGCGAATGTGCAGTACCTCTTTTTGTCCACAGCACGGCGCAGTGATGCGCTCCCGGTAATGGGCGGGGGGGTGGGTCAGACCTGTGTTTCAGGTTCAAAATAACTGTTTCTCGCTGCAGCCAAAAAACAGCCAAAAAGCGGATTTCTGTGATAACACTGTTTTACCTTCTGATTTTTAAGGCAAGCTATTGAAAACGTCACAAAATTGAAGAAAGGAGTCTATATTTGGTTGATTTGAGGGACTCCTTTCATTATTGGACTCACCAAACCACTTACCTGTGTTTCAGGTTCAAAATGATCGTTTCTGGCTGAGATACAGCTAAAAAGCGGATTTCTGTGAAAACACAGTTGAACCTTCTGATTTTTTAAGGCAAGCTATTGAAAACGTCAGAAAATTGAAGGAAGGAGTCTATATAGTTGATTTGAGTGACTCCTTTCATTATTGGACTCAGCAAACCACTTACCTGTGTTTCAGGTTGAAAATGATCGTTTCTGGCTGAGATACAGCTAAAAAGCGGATTTCTGTGAAAACACTGTTTTACCTTCTGATTTTTTAAGGCAAGCTATTGAAAGAGTGACTCCTTCATTATTGGACTCACCAAACCACTTAGAAAGTTTTTCAAAGTTCCAACTGAGTGCAGCTTCATCCATGGAGCTCTGCTTCCATCTTGTGGCCACAAAAAGAACTTCTCCCGGGCAGACAGAACTGCAATTTCCCCCTCTTTTCTGCTGATATTTTCAATTCTGGTGGAGTAAAGCCAGTCAAAAAATATGCAAAAGGAGGGCCCCATCATTGATAAGCCATTTTGATAATTTTTAGATTTTTAAATGTCATTTTAGACAAGTTGGAGGCATTTTAATGCAGTGTTTCTGCTGCTTTTTAACCCTGGCTGAAGTGCAATTTTCTCCTCTTTTCTTTCATTTGGCTGAAGTAAAGCCAGGAAAAACATGTGCAAAAGGCAGGCCGCATCATTGCTAAGCCATTTTGATAATTTTTAGACTTTTTAGATTGTGATTTTAGACAAGTTTGAGCAATTTTAATGCGGCATTTCGGCTGCTGTTTTTGGCTGAGTCTGGAGTGAGATTTTTCCCTCTTTTCTTCTCATGTTTCTAATTTGGCTGAAGCAAATGAAGGCAAAAAATGCTCAAAAGACAAAGCCCATTTTTGTGAAGGAATTGTGTTTATTTTCAGATTTTTACACTTTATTTCAGAGCAGTTGGAGACATTTTAACGCTGTTATTCTGCCTTTTAGGCGAATGTGCAGTACCTCTTTTTGTCCACAGCACAGGCGCAGTGATGCGCTCTCTCGACCTGTGCTTCAGGTTCAAAATAACTGTTTCTCGCTGCAGCCAAAGAACAGCCAAAAAGCGGATTTCTGTGATAACACTGTTTTACCTTCTGATTTTTAAGGCAAGCTATTGAAAACGTCACAAAATTGAAGAAAGGAGTCTATATATAGTTGATTTAAGGGACTCCTTTCATTATTGGACTCACCAAACCACTTACCTGTGTTTCAGGTTCAAAATGATCGTTTCTGGCTGAGATACAGCTAAAAAGCGGATTTCTGTGAAAACACAGTTGAACCTTCTGATTTTTTAAGGCAAGCTATTGAAAACGTCAGAAAATTGAAGGAAGGAGTCTATATAGTTGATTTGAGTGACTCCTTTCATTATGGGACTCAGCAAACCACTTACCTGTGTTTCAGGTTGAAAATCCTCGTTTCTGGCTGAGATACAGCTAAAAAGCGGATTTCTGTGAAAACACTGTTTTACCTTCTGATTTTTTAAGGCAAGCTATTGAAAGAGTGACTCCTTTCATTATTGGACTCACCAAACCACTTAGAAAGTTTTCAAAGTTCCAACTGAGTGCAGCTAAATTCATCCATGGAGCTCTGCTTCCATCTTGTGGCCAAAAAAAGGAACTTCTCCCGGGCAGACAAGACTGCAATTTCCCCCTCTTTTCTGCTGATATTTTCAATTCTGGTGGAGTAAAGCCAGTCAAAAAATATGCAAAAGGAGGGCCCCATCATTTCTAAGCCATTTTGATCATTTTTAGATTTTTAAATGTCATTTTAGACATGTTCTGATCAGAAGGGACGGCATTCATCCCACCCGGGATGGTGCAGCTCTTATGTCTAGAAATCTGGCCAATGTTTTTAGACACTCCCCCTGACAATGCAGGGTCCAGGCCAGGATGCAGAGCTGTAGTTTAACACACTTCTCTGCTGCTTCTCGAGCACTGTTTTAATCATACTCTCGATCTCGTTCTCACCTACGGTGTTGAAACTGATGGTCTGTTGGTGTCACCTGTAAACTCCCTTTTATCCGACCATTACTTAATAACGTTTGAATTTAATTTTGTTGATGTTGAAGTGCAAAATAGGTGGTATTATTTTAGCAGATGTTTGTCTGATGAAGTTATTGTTAAATTTAGGGAGGCCATTGCTTATCTTACGACAGTGCGAAATAGTGATGTAGTCGAGGCCAGTGACCTGGGTTCTACCTCTGCAGATGTTGATTTCCTTGCTAGTAACACTGCTGATTTGTTGCATTCAGCTTTAGATGAAGTTGTTCCTTTGAAAAGGAGGGTTTCTAGCCACAGGAGCTTAACTCCCTGGTATAATTCAGATATTCGCATGTTGAAACAAAACGTGCGTAAAATGGAAAGGAAGTGGTACTCTTGTAGGTCTGTAGACTCTTATCGTGAATGGAAAGATATTCTAATAGTATATAAAAAAGCCATTCGCAAAGCCAGAACAGCTTATTATTCAACGTTGATAGAGGATAACAAAAGTAACCCACGTTTTCTGTTCAGCACTGTAGCCAGGCTGACAAAGAGTCACAACTCTGTTGAGCCGTGCATTCCTGCAGCTCTCAGTAGTGAGGACTTTATGAGCTTCTTCAACAGTAAAATCGCGAGAATTAGAGAAGAAATCAACCAGCCGGTTGTAGTGTTTCTTCAGCTTTAGCGACTTCCCTAGGCTCTGACTTGCCTCTAGACTGTTTTGATCCTATAGACCTCCCTGAGCTGACCTCACTCGTCAATAGAGCTAAATCAACCACATGTATGTTAGACCCCATCCCGACTCGACTATTCAAACATATTTTTTCTCTTATTGGTACGACAATATTGGACCAAATTAACCTATCCCTAAGTTTAGGATATGTACCACAGGTTTTCAAAGTCGCAGTAATTAAACCTTTACTTAAAAAACCTTCTCTTGACCCAGACACCTTAGCTAATTATAGACCAATTTCCAACCTTCCATTTGTGTCTAAAATTCTGGAAAAGGCAGTTTCAAGCCAGTTATGTGACTATTTGTATAGAAATGATCTGTTTGAAGTCTTTCAGTCAGGGTTCAGAATGCATCATAGCACAGAGACAGCACTGGTTCGAGTCACGAATGACCTCCTTATGGCCTCAGATAAGGGATTAGTGTCCATACTGGTTCTACTGGACCTCAGTGCTGCTTTTGACACTATAGATCATGGCATTTTACTGCACAGGTTAGAGCATGTTGTTGGGATTAAAGGGACAGCTCTATGTTGGTTTAAATCATATCTATCTGACAGGTTCCAGTTTGTTCATGTACATGAGGTTTCTTCAGAACAGTCAAGGGTCTGTTATAGTGTTCCGCAGGGTTCAGTGCTAGGGCCAATCTTGTTTAGTTTATACATGCAGCCGTTGGGAAGTATAATCCAGAATCACGGCATACACTTTCATTGTTATGCTGATGATACGCAGCTCTACTTGTCTATGAAGCCGGATGAAACAGAACCGTTAGTTAAACTTCAGGCATGTCTTAGGGACATCAAGGACTGGATGTCCAGAAATTTCTTGCTTCTAAATTCAGATAAAACAGAGGTTATCATTCTTGGTCCAGAGCATCTTAGGAAGGGATTAGATGGTGTTGCGATGGCTTCCAGTGCAACTGTGAGAAACCTTGGTGTTATTTTCGATCAGGATTTGTCGTTTAAACCATATGTCAATCAGGTTTGTAAAATAGCCTTTTTCCATCTCCGTAATATTGCAAAGATTAGGAAAATCCTCTCGCAGAGTGATGCAGAAAAACTAGTTCATGCGTTTGTATCATCTAGACTAGATTACTGTAATGTGTTGTTAGCAGGATGTCCAAGTAATTTGCTGAATAGGCTCCAGCTGATCCAAAATGCAGCAGCACGAGTACTGACAGGAATTAGCAGGAGAGACCACATCTCTCCAGTGTTAGCGTCGCTCCATTGGTTACCCGTAAAATTAAGAATCCAATTTAAAATTGTATTACTTGCGTATAAAGCCCAAAACGGCTTAGCTCCGCATTATTTGCAAGACCTGATAGTGCCTTATGTTCCTGTCAGAGCTCTCCGTTCTCAGAGTGCAGGTTTACTCGTAGTTCCTAGAGTATCTAAATGTAGATACTCTAGGAGGGCGGGCGTTCTGCTATCAGGCACCACTACTATGGAACCAACTTCCAATCTGGGTTAAGGAGGCTGACACCACCTCCACCTTTAAAACTAAACTTAAAACATTTCTGTTTAGTAAAGCCTATAGTTAGTGTTTAGTAAACCTCTAGCTGGTGTTGGTAAATCTCTAGGTAGTGTAAACTTTAGTGTGTCAGAGTCGCTCCTGTAGTTTCTTGTGCTGGCCCCCCCTTCTCCTCCCTTTTCTCTCTTTTGTCCATGTTGCAGCATCCTTTGCCGGACACCGGAACCTGCAGGTGGTCGTGGGTGGCTTGTAGCTTGCATTACGGAGCACAAGTCTTTCCCTGACCCTTTCCCTTCAACCCTTCCCCGACCCTGCACCCCAACCTGGGACCTGCTGATTGGGCCGGAGCTTCGGGAGCTGCGTGCTGGCCTGCGGTCCCCACCCCTGGTCATCCCGTTGCTGCTTCCACCTGCCTGCTGTGCTGTTGCCGTCCCTGACCCACCAGTCTGGCCCTCGGCAGGAGGGTCCCCCCTTATGAGCCTGGTCCTGCTCAAGGTTTCTTCCCTCCTAAAGGGGAATTTTTCCTTGCCACTGTTTGGCTTAAGGTTTTTCTTCCACTAGGGGAGTTTTTACCTGCCATTGTTTATGTAATAACTGCTTGGGGGTCATGTTCTGGGTATGGGTCTCTGGAAAGCGTCTAGAGACAACTCTGTTGTATTAGACGCTATATAAATAAAATTGAATTGAATTGAATTGAAGTTGGAGGCATTTTAATGCAGTGTTTCTGCTGCTTTTTAACCCTGGCTGAAGTGCAATTTTCTCCTCTTTTCTTTCATTTGGCTGAAGTAAAGCCAGGAAAAACATGTGCAAAAGGCAGGCCGCATCATTGCTAAGCCATTTTGATAATTTTTAGACTTTTTAGATTGTGATTTTAGACAAGTTTGAGCAATTTTAATGCGGCATTTCGGCTGCTGTTTTTGGCTGAGTCTGGAGTGAGATTTTTCCCTCTTTTCTTCTCATGTTTCTAATTTGGCTGAAGCAAATGAAGGCAAAAAATGCTCAAAAGACAAAGCCCATTTTCGTGAAGGAATTGTGTTTATTTTCAAATTTTTACACTTTATTTCAGAGCAGTTGGAGACATTTTAATGCTGTCATTCTGCCTTTTAGGCGAATGTGCAGTACCTCTTTTTGTCCACAGCACGGCGCAGTGATGCGCTCCCGGTAATGGGCGGGGGGGTGGGTCAGACCTGTGTTTCAGGTTCAAAATAACTGTTTCTCGCTGCAGCCAAAAAACAGCCAAAAAGCGGATTTCTGTGATAACACTGTTTTACCTTCTGATTTTTAAGGCAAGCTATTGAAAACGTCACAAAATTGAAGAAAGGAGTCTATATTTGGTTGATTTGAGGGACTCCTTTCATTATTGGACTCACCAAACCACTTACCTGTGTTTCAGGTTCAAAATGATCGTTTCTGGCTGAGATACAGCTAAAAAGCGGATTTCTGTGAAAACACAGTTGAACCTTCTGATTTTTTAAGGCAAGCTATTGAAAACGTCAGAAAATTGAAGGAAGGAGTCTATATAGTTGATTTGAGTGACTCCTTTCATTATTGGACTCAGCAAACCACTTACCTGTGTTTCAGGTTGAAAATGATCGTTTCTGGCTGAGATACAGCTAAAAAGCGGATTTCTGTGAAAACACTGTTTTACCTTCTGATTTTTTAAGGCAAGCTATTGAAAGAGTGACTCCTTCATTATTGGACTCACCAAACCACTTAGAAAGTTTTTCAAAGTTCCAACTGAGTGCAGCTTCATCCATGGAGCTCTGCTTCCATCTTGTGGCCACAAAAAGAACTTCTCCCGGGCAGACAGAACTGCAATTTCCCCCTCTTTTCTGCTGATATTTTCAATTCTGGTGGAGTAAAGCCAGTCAAAAAATATGCAAAAGGAGGGCCCCATCATTGATAAGCCATTTTGATAATTTTTAGATTTTTAAATGTCATTTTAGACAAGTTGGAGGCATTTTAATGCAGTGTTTCTGCTGCTTTTTAACCCTGGCTGAAGTGCAATTTTCTCCTCTTTTCTTTCATTTGGCTGAAGTAAAGCCAGGAAAAACATGTGCAAAAGGCAGGCCGCATCATTGCTAAGCCATTTTGATAATTTTTAGACTTTTTAGATTGTGATTTTAGACAAGTTTGAGCAATTTTAATGCGGCATTTCGGCTGCTGTTTTTGGCTGAGTCTGGAGTGAGATTTTTCCCTCTTTTCTTCTCATGTTTCTAATTTGGCTGAAGCAAATGAAGGCAAAAAATGCTCAAAAGACAAAGCCCATTTTTGTGAAGGAATTGTGTTTATTTTCAGATTTTTACACTTTATTTCAGAGCAGTTGGAGACATTTTAACGCTGTTATTCTGCCTTTTAGGCGAATGTGCAGTACCTCTTTTTGTCCACAGCACAGGCGCAGTGATGCGCTCTCTCGACCTGTGCTTCAGGTTCAAAATAACTGTTTCTCGCTGCAGCCAAAGAACAGCCAAAAAGCGGATTTCTGTGATAACACTGTTTTACCTTCTGATTTTTAAGGCAAGCTATTGAAAACGTCACAAAATTGAAGAAAGGAGTCTATATATAGTTGATTTAAGGGACTCCTTTCATTATTGGACTCACCAAACCACTTACCTGTGTTTCAGGTTCAAAATGATCGTTTCTGGCTGAGATACAGCTAAAAAGCGGATTTCTGTGAAAACACAGTTGAACCTTCTGATTTTTTAAGGCAAGCTATTGAAAACGTCAGAAAATTGAAGGAAGGAGTCTATATAGTTGATTTGAGTGACTCCTTTCATTATTGGACTCACCAAACCACTTACCTGTGTTTCAGGTTGAAAATCCTCGTTTCTGGCTGAGATACAGCTAAAAAGCGGATTTCTGTGAAAACACTGTTTTACCTTCTGATTTTTTAAGGCAAGCTATTGAAAGAGTGACTCCTTTCATTATTGGACTCACCAAACCACTTAGAAAGTTTTCAAAGTTCCAACTGAGTGCAGCTAAATTCATCCATGGAGCTCTGCTTCCATCTTGTTGCCAAAAAAGGAACTTCTCCCGGGTAGACAACACTGCAATTTCCCCCTCTTTTCTGCTGATATTTTCAATTCTGGTGGAGTAAAGCCAGTCAAAAAATATGCAAAAGGAGGGCCCCATCATTGCTAAGCCATTTTGATCATTTTTAGATTTTTAAATGTCATTTTAGACAAGTTGGAGGCATTTTAATGCAGTGTTTCTGCTGCTTTTTAACCCTGGCTGAAGTGCAATTTTCTCCTCTTTTCTTTCATTTGGCTGAAGTAAAGCCAGGAAAAACATGTGCAAAAGGCAGGCCGCATCATTGCTAAGCCATTTTGATAATTTTTAGACTTTTTAGATTGTGATTTTAGACAAGTTTGAGCAATTTTAATGCGGCATTTCGGCTGCTGTTTTTGGCTGAGTCTGGAGTGAGATTTTTCCCTCTTTTCTTCTCATGTTTCTAATTTGGCTGAAGCAAATGAAGGCAAAAAATGCTCAAAAGACAAAGCCCATTTTTGTGAAGGAATTGTGTTTATTTTCAGATTTTTACACTTTATTTCAGAGCAGTTGGAGACATTTTAATGCTGTCATTCTGCCTTTTAGGCGAATGTGCAGTACCTCTTTTTGTCCACAGCACGGCGCAGTGATGCGCTCCCGGTAATTGCAGACCTGTGTTTCAGGTTCAAAATAACTGTTTCTCGCTGCAGCCAAAAAACAGCCAAAATGCGGATTTCTGTGATAACACTGTTTTACCTTCTGATTTTTAAGGCAAGCTATTGAAAACGTCACAAAATTGAAGAAAGGAGTCTATATATAGTTGATTTGAGGGACTCCTTTCATTATTGGACTCACCAAACCACCACTTACCTGTGTTTCAGGTTCAAAATGATCGTTTCTGGCTGAGATACAGCTAAAAAGCGGATTTCTGTGAAAACACAGTTGAACCTTCTGATTTTTTAAGGCAAGCTATTGAAAACGTCAGAAAATTGAAGGAAGGAGTCTATATAGTTGATTTGAGTGACTCCTTTCATTATTGGACTCAGCAAACCACTTACCTGTGTTTCAGGTTGAAAATCCTCGTTTCTGGCTGAGATACAGCTAAAAAGCGGATTTCTGTGAAAACACTGTTTTACCTTCTGATTTTTTAAGGCAAGCTATTGAAAGAGTGACTCCTTCATTATTGGACTCACCAAACCACTTAGAAAGTTTTTCAAAGTTCCAACTGAGTGCAGATTCATCCATGGAGCTCTGCTTCCATCTTGTGGCCAAAAAAAGAACTTCTCCCGGGCAGACAGAACTGCAATTTCCCCCTCTTTTCTGCTGATATTTTCAATTCTGGTGGAGTAAAGCCAGTCAAAAAATATGCAAAAGGAGGGCCCCATCATTGATAAGCCATTTTGATCATTTTTAGATTTTTAAATGTCATTTTAGACAAGTTGGAGGCATTTTAATGCAGTGTTTCTGCTGCTTTTTAACCCTGGCTGAAGTGCAATTTTCTCCTCTTTTCTTTCATTTGGCTTGAAATACCTCTGGAAGCTTATGAAAGTGGCATGGGAAAAAGGAATGATACCAAAGGCATGGCGACGGGCAGGAGGGATCCTGATTCCCAAAGAGAAGAATTCCTCAACCATCGAGCAGTTTCGCCAGATCAGCCTTCTCAATGTGGAAGGAAAGATTTTCTTCAGTGTCGTGGCCCGTAGGCTCTCAGCATTCCTGCTGGCGAACAACTTTGTTGACACCTCAGTGCAAAAGGCAGGGATAAGTGGGTTCTCAGGTTGCTTGGAACACACAAATGTCATCTGGCACCAAGTACAGACGGCCAAGAAGGAGAAGAAAGACCTGCATGTGGTGTTTTTAGATCTTGCCAATGCCTTCGGGTCAGTGCCTCATGAGATCTTGTGGACAGCGTTCAACTTCTTTCAAGTGCCAGAGGGCATCACAAGTCTAGTCAAAGCCTACTTCCAGGATCTCCAATTCTGTGTTACAGCACAGGATAGTACAACTGCCTGGCAGCACCTTGAGATAGGCATTATGGCGGGCTGCACCATCTCGCCACTGGTGTTTACAATGGCAATGGAGCTACTTATTCGTGCATCACGATGGGTGGTTGGAGGAGAACGATTGAATAGCGGGCTCCGTCTTCCCCCAATCAGGGCGTACATGGACGACATGACGACAATAACAACAATGGTCGCATGTACCAAACGTCTGCTGGAGAAACTCCGGGGAAACATCAAATGGGCACGAATGGAGATTAAACCCAGCAAATCCCGTAGCATCTCCATTGTCAAAGGTAAGCTCACCAATGCAAGGTTCTATGTGGACGACCAGCCAATCCCAACAGTTCTGGAGAAGCCTATCAAAAGCCTTGGCCGATGGTATAGCGCAGAACTTAAAGACTCTGAGCAGGTGGAACAACTCAGGCAGGATACAATCAGCGGCCTCAAGCAGATTAACAACACTGCTCTCCCTGGAAAATTGAAGCTATGGTGCTTTCAGTTTGGGCTGCTACCTCGCCTCATGTGGCCAATTTCCATCTATGAGGTCACCTTATCTCATGTCAATCGGCTTGAGAGACTGGTGAATGCCCAAGTGAGGAAGTGGCTTGGACTGCCGAGATGCCTTTCCAGCATAGGCCTGTATGGCAATGGAGCGCTCTCCCTTCCAATCTCAAGCCTGGTGGAGGAGTACAAATGTGCCAAAACAAGGGTGGAAATGACTCTTACAGAATCCCGGGACCCATGCGTCAGAGATGCGGCTCCAAACCTGGCAACAGGGAGGAAATGGAAACCATCTGCAGCAGTAGCAGTGGCAAAGACCACCCTCAGACACCGGGATATAGTGGGACGAGTCCAACATGGCAGAGGGGGTCTTGGCCTGGAAGCAACAACACCCGCTTGGCAAAAGGCTACTCCGTCTGAACGGCGACACATGGTGGTTGAGGAGGTGCGCAACCAGGAGGAGGCAGCCAGGTGTGCCAAGGCAGTCTCCCAAGCCCAGCAAGGACGCTGGATGAGGTGGGAGGGTGTGGAGAGGAGGAAAATCACGTGGAATGAGATGTGGAGCATGGAGGCTAATAGGCTCAGCTTCATCATCAGAGCCACTTATGATGTCCTGCCCTCTCCAACCAACCTACATCTCTGGTATGGAGAGGACCCAGCCTGCCTGCAGTGTGCAGCCCCAGCAACCCTCAAACACATCCTGGTGGGTTGCAAGACCAGCCTGACTCAAGGAAGATACACCTGGCGCCATAACCAAGTGTTGAAGTGCTTGGCTGCCGAACTTGAGGACAAGAGGGTCACCATCAACGCCATGCCTTTCAAAACCCAGACCACCCTCCCACGGAAGACAACATTCGTCCGACAAGGGGAGAAACGGAGAACCAAGCCATCACCTCCAAACTCAGGCCCACTGGACACAGCCCGGGATTGGGAAATGCGGGTAGACCTCAGCCAGAGGCTCACTTTCCCGCCAGAAATCGCAGCAACCAACCTGCGCCCAGATTTGGTCCTCTGGTCCAAGTCCTGCCGGCGTGTCTTCATTGTGGAGCTGACTGTCCCGTGGGAGGATAACATCGACGAAGCATTCGAAAGAAAAAGGCTGCGTTATGCTAACCTAGCAGCTGATGCTGAGGCGCGGGGATGGAACGTAAAGGTGTGGCCAGTGGAGGTTGGCTGCCGAGGCTTTGTAGCCAGGTCCACCACACGGCTCCTGAAGGAAGTTGGGATCAGAGGACAGGCCCAGCGGAAGGCAATAAAAGAACTTGCCAAAGCAGCCGAACGGAGCAGTCACTGGCTGTGGCTGAAACGGAGGGATGCAACATGGGCTGTTTGATGACCACGGGGTGCCACCATATGACACACAACCAGGTCTGATCAGCCTGTGGCAGGCCAACCTTGGAAGAGGGTGTATTGTGTTAAGAGGCCGAAACACCTGATGAAGACAAGGCACACAACTGATGACGTGTAGATTTGGTGGTGCCCCGCGATCTTGTCCAAACTCCACCCCACAGTCATGTCCGATAGGAGTTATCGTGCTGATATATTTTAGGGATATTAACAGCTAGTCCTATTAAGAATCCTACCTTCTGATTTTTTAAGGCAAGCTATTGAAAACGTCAGAAAATTGGAGAAAGGAGTCTATGTAGTTGATTTGAGCGACTCATTTCATTATTGGACTCACCAAACCACTTACAGTGTTTCAGGTACAAAATGACTGTTTCTCGCTGAGAAACTGCCAAAAAGCGGATTTCTGTCATAACATTGATTTACCTTCTGATTTTTTAAGGCAAGCTATTGAAAACGTCAGAAAATTGGAGAAAGGAGTCTATGTAGTTGATTTGAGAGACTCATTTCATTATTGGACTCACCAAACCACTTACAGTGTTTCAGGTACAAAATGACTGTTTCTCGCTGAGAAAATGCCAAAAAGCGGATTTCTGTCATAACATTGATTTGCCTTCTGATTTTTTAAGGCAAGCTATTGAAAACGTTAGAAAATTGGAGAAAGGAGTATATGTAGTTGATTTGAGAGACTCATTTCATTATTGGACTCACCAAACCACTTACAGTGTTTCAGGTTCAAAATGACTGTTTCTCGCTGAGAAACTGCCAAAAAGCGGATTTCTGTAATAACATTGTTTTACCTTCTGATTTTTTAAGGCAAGCTATTGAAAACGTCAGAAAATTGGAGAAAGGAGTCTATGTAGTTGATTTGAGCGTCTCATTTCATTATTGGACTCACCAAACCACTTACAGTGTTTCAGGTACAAAATGACCGTTTCTCGCTGAGAAACTGCCAAAAAGCGGATTTCTGTAATAACATTGTTTTACCTTCTGATTTTTCAAGGCAAGCTATTGAAAACGTCAGACAATTGGAGAAAGGAGTCTATGTAGTTGATTTGAGAGACTCATTTCATTATTGGACTCACCAAAACACTTACAGTGTTTCAGGTACAAAATGACCGTTTCTTGCTGAGAAAATGCCAAAAAGCGGATTTCTGTAATAACATTGTTTTACCTTCTGATTTTTTAAGGCAAGCTATTGAAAACGTTAGAAAATTGGAGAAAGGAGTCTATGTAGTTGATTTGAGAGACTCATTTCATTATTGGACTCACCAAACCACTTACAGTGTTTCAGGTACAAAATGACTGTTTCTCGCTGAGCAAATGCCAAAAAGCGGATTTCTGTCATAACATTGATTTACCTTCTGATTTTTTAAGGCAAGCTATTGAAAACGTCAGAAAATTGGAGAAAGGAGTCTATGTAGTTGATTTGAGGGACTCATTTCATTATTGGACTCACCAAACCGCTTACAGTGTTTCAGGTACAAAATGACTGTTTCTCGCTGAGAAAATGCCAAAAAGCGGATTTCTGTAATAACATTGTTTTACCTTCTGAATTTTTAAGGCAACCTATTGAAAACGTCAGAAAATTGGAGAAAGGAGTCTATGTAGTTGATTTGAGAGACTCATTTCATTATTGGACTCACCAAACCACTTACAGTGTTTCAGGTACAAAATGACTGTTTCTCGCTGAGAAAATGCCAAAAAGCGGATTTCTGTCATAACATTGATTTACCTTCTGATTTTTCAAGGCAAGCTATTGAAAACGTCAGAAAATTGGAGAAAGGCGTCTATGTAGTTGATTTGAGAGACTCATTTCATTATTGGACTCACCAAAACACTTACAGTGTTTCAGGTACAAAATGACCGTTTCTCGCTGAGAAAATGCCAAAAAGCGGATTTCTGTAATAACATTGTTTTACCTTCTGATTTTTTAAGGCAAGCTATTGAAAACGTTAGAAAATTGGAGAAAGGAGTCTATGTAGTTGATTTGAGAGACTCATTTCATTATTGGACTCACCAAACCACTTACAGTGTTTCAGGTACAAAATGACTGTTTCTCGCTGAGCAAATGCCAAAAAGCGGATTTCTGTCATAACATTGATTTACCTTCTGATTTTTTAAGGCAAGCTATTGAAAACGTCAGAAAATTGGAGAAAGGAGTCTATGTAGTTGATTTGAGGGACTCATTTCATTATTGGACTCACCAAACCGCTTACAGTGTTTCAGGTACAAAATGACTGTTTCTCGCTGAGAAAATGCCAAAAAGCGGATTTCTGTAATAACATTGTTTTACCTTCTGAATTTTTAAGGCAACCTATTGAAAACGTCAGAAAATTGGAGAAAGGAGTCTATGTAGTTGATTTGAGAGACTCATTTCATTATTGGACTCACCAAACCACTTACAGTGTTTCAGGTACAAAATGACTGTTTCTCGCTGAGAAAATGCCAAAAAGCGGATTTCTGTCATAACATTGATTTACCTTCTGATTTTTCAAGGCAAGCTATTGAAAACGTCAGAAAATTGGAGAAAGGCGTCTATGTAGTTGATTTGAGAGACTCATTTCATTATTGGACTCACGAAAACACTTACAGTGTTTCAGGTACAAAATGACTGTTTCTCGCTGAGAAAATGCCAAAAAGCGGATTTCTGTCATAACATTGATTTACCTTCTGATTTTTTAAGGCAAGCTATTGAAAACGTCAGAAAATTGGAGAAAGGAGTCTATGTAGTTGATTTGAGAGACTAATTTCATTATTGGACTCACCAAACCACTTACAGTGTTTCAGGTACAAATGACTGTTTCTCGCTGAGAAACTGCCAAAAAGCGGATTTCTGTCATAACATTGATTTACCTTCTGATTTTTTAAGGCAAGCTATTGAAAACGTCAGAAATTGGAGAAAAGAGTCTATGTAGTTTGATTTGAGGGACTCGTTTCATTATTGGACTCACCAAACCACTTACAGTGTTTCAGGTACAAAATGACTGTTTCTCGCTGGGAAAATGCCAAAAAGCGGATTTCTGTCATAACATTGATTTACCTTCTGATTTTTTAAGGCAAGCTATCGAAAACGTCAGAAAATTGGAGAAAGGAGTCTATGTAGTTGATTCGAGAGACTCATTTCATTATTGGACTCACCAAACCACTTACAGTGTTTCAGGTACAAAATGACCGTTTCTCGCTGAGAAAATGCCAAAAAGCGGATTTCTGTAATAACATTGTTTTACCTTCTGATTTTTTAAGGCAAGCTATTGAAAACGTTAAAAAATTGGAGAAAGGAGTCTCTGTAGTTGATTTGAGAGACTCATTTCATTATTGGACTCACCAAACCACTTACAGTGTTTCAGGTACAAAATGACTGTTTCTCGCTGAGAAAATGCCAAAAAGCGGATTTCTGTCATAACATTGATTTACCTTCTGATTTTTTAAGGCAAGCTATTGAAAACGTCAGAAAATTGGAGAAAGGAGTCTATGTAGTTGATTTGAGAGACTCATTTCATTATTGGACTCACCAAACCACTTACAGTGTTTCAGGTACAAAATGACTGTTTCTCGCTGAGAAAATGCCAAAAAGCGGATTTCTGTCATAACATTGATTTACCTTCTGATTTTTCAAGGCAAGCTATTGAAAACGTCAGAAAATTGGAGAAAGGAGTCTATGTAGTTGATTTGAGAGACTCATTTCATTATTGGACTCACCAAAACACTTACAGTGTTTCAGGTACAAAATGACTGTTTCTCGCTGAGAAAATGCCAAAAAGCGGATTTCTGTCATAACATTGATTTACCTTCTGATTTTTTAAGGCAAGCTATTGAAAACGTCAGAAAATTGGAGAAAGGAGTCTATGTAGTTGATTTGAGAGACTAATTTCATTATTGGACTCACCAAACCACTTACAGTGTTTCAGGTCCAAAATGACTGTTTCTCGCTGAGAAACTGCCAAAAAGCGGATTTCTGTCATAACATTGATTTACCTTCTGATTTTTTAAGGCAAGCTATTGAAAACGTCAGAAATGGGAGAAAAGAGTCTATGTAGTTTGATTTGAGAGACTCATTTCATTATTGGACTCACCAAACCACTTACAGTGTTTCAGGTACAAAATGACTGTTTCTCGCTGAGAAAATGCCAAAAAGCGGATTTCTGTCATAACATTGATTTACCTTCTGATTTTGTAAGGCAAGCTATTGAAAACCTCAGAAAATTGGAGAAAGGAGTCTATGTAGTTGATTTGAGAGACTCATTTCATTATTGGACTCACCAAACCACTTACAGTGTTTCAGGTACAAAATGACCGTTTCTCGCTGAGAAAATGCCAAAAAGCGGATTTCTGTAATAACATTGTTTTACCTTCTGATTTTTTAAGGCAAGCTATTGAAAACGTCAGAAAATTGGAGAAAGGAGTCTATGTAGTTGATTTGAGGGACTCATTTCATTATTGGACTCACCAAACCACTTACAGTGTTTCAGGTACAAAATGACCGTTTCTCGCTGAGAAAATGCCAAAAAGCGGATTTCTGTAATAACATTGTTTTACCTTCTGATTTTTTAAGGCAAGCTATTGAAAACGTCAGAAAATTGGAGAAAGGAGTCTATGTAGTTGATTTGAGAAACTCATTTCATTATTGGACTCACCAAACCACTTACAGTGTTACAGGTACAAAATGACTGTTTCTCGCTGAGAAAATGCCAAAAAGCGGATTTCTGTCATAACATTGATTTACCTTCTGATTTTTTAAGGCAAGCTATTGAAAACGTCAGAAAATTGGAGAAAGGAGTCTATGTAGTTGATTTGAGGGACTCATTTCATTATTGGACTCACCAAACCACTTACAGTGTTTCAGGTACAAAATGACCGTTTCTCGCTGAGAAAATGCCAAAAAGCGGATTTCTGTAATAACATGGTTTTACCTTCTGATTTTTTAAGGCAAGCTATTGAAAACGTCAGAAAATTGGAGAAAGGAGTCTATGTAATTGATTTGAGGGACTAATTTCATTATTGGACTCACCAAACCACTTACAGTGTTTCAAGTACAAAATGACCGTTTCTCGCTGAGAAAATGCCAAAAAGCGGATTTCTGTAATAACATTGTTTTACCTTCTGATTTTTTAAGGCAAGCTATTGAAAACGTCAGAAAATTGGAGAAAGGAGTCTATGTAGTTGATTTGAGGGACTCATTTCATTATTGGACTCACCAAACCACTTGCAGTGTTTCAGGTACAAAATGACTGTTTCTCGCTGAGAAAATGCCAAAAAGCGGATTTTTGTAATAACATTCTTTTACCTTCTGATTTTTTAAGGCAAGCTATTGAAAACGTCAGAAAATTTGAGAAAGGAGTCTATGTAGTTGATTTGAGAGACTCATTTCATTATTGGACTCACCAAACCACTTACAGTGTTTCAGGTACAAAATGACTGTTTCTCGCTGAGAAACTGCCAAAAAGCGGATTTCTGTCATAACATTGATTTACCTTCTGATTTTTTAAGGCAAGCTATTTAAAACGTCAGAAAATTGGAGAAAGGAGTCTATGTAGTTGATTTGAGAGACTCATTTCATTATTGGACTCACCAAACCACTTACAGTGTTTCAGGTACAAAATGACTGTTTCTCGCTGAGAAAATGCCAAAAAGCGGATTTCTGTCATAACATTGATTTACCTTCTGATTTTTTAAGGCAAGCTATTGAAAACGTTAGAAAATTGGAGAAAGGTGTCTATGTAGTTGATTTGAGAGACTCATTTCATTATTGGACTCACCAAACCACTTACAGTGTTTCAGGTACAAAATGACTGTTTCTCGCTGAGAAAATGCCAAAAAGCGGATTTCTGTCATAACATTGATTTACCTTCTCATTTTTCAAGGCAAGCTATTGAAAACGTCAGAAAATTGGAGAAAGGAGTCTATGTAGTTGATTTGAGAGACTCATTTCATTATTGGACTCACCAAACCACTTACAGTGTTTCAGGTACAAAATGACTGTTTCTCGCTGAGAAAATGCCAAAAAGCGGATTTCTGTCATAACATTGATTTACCTTCTGATTTTTTAAGGCAAGCTATTGAAAACGTTAGAAAATTGGAGAAAGGAGTCTATGTAGTTGATTTGAGAGACTCATTTCATTATTGGACTCACCAAACCACTTACAGTGTTTCAGGTTCAAAATGACTGTTTCTCGCTGAGAAACTGCCAAAAAGCGGATTTCTGTAATAACATTGTTTCAAGTGTCTGAGAGAGCTTAGCAAGGGGCCTCGCATTGACCATTACTTCCTTAGAGGTAGGGCAAATCAGTCGAGTGAAGCCCAGTGGCAGGATATTCACCACAGTCCACAGGGTATCAGAACCTCAGACGAAGCTCAATCAAGCACAGATCCATTTATGAACATCAGCCCAGAGCCCATCCAGCCACAGACAGCAGTAGAGCGGAGGCTGACTGGACGAAAACCTCAAATCTTGTGGCCTAAATCCTGTCAGAAAAAGGAGTGGGAAACCACAGACACAGACCTCGTCCACCTTTTAGAAGGTCTGAAAGGGGGTGTGGAGAAAAAACTGGACAAGATCGGAGAGACCATTTATAGCTATGGAGCAGAGAGATTTGGTGTGAAACGTGAGAACTTGCAGACACAGAAGGAACCATCTGCTCATTTCAAGTCCAGGAGACAACGTGACTCGTGAAAGAAAGGAGGTGCCTGAGGAAACAATGGAAGAAGGCCACGGAAGTGGAAAGGAAAGGCCTTGGGGCACTAAAGGGCGACATCAAGCAGCGTCTGGCAGCACTGCGAAGAGCAGAATGCCTGAGAAGGCAACATAAGAAGAGAGAGCGAACGAGGACTGCCTTCTACAGAGATCCCTATAAATTTGTTAAGGACCTCTTTGTCAGGGAGAAATCTGGGACCCTCAAAGTACCCATAAGAGAACTCGAAGAACATCTTCGGAAGACCTACTCCGACAAACAGAGGCATGTGCCAGCCAGCATTCCGGAGGATATGCCACCCATCCAACCACCTGAGCACCAGATGGAAACAAGGCCCCCCACATGGAGCGAAGTTGAGAGCACAGTAAAACGGGCAAAAACAGCTTCAGCCCCGGGGCCCAACGGCATTCCATACAGGGTGTATAAGAACATGCCAGGCGTCTTGAAATACCTCTGGAAGCTTATGAAAGTGGCATGGGAAAAAGGAATGATACCAAAGGCATGGCGACGGGCAGGAGGGATCCTGATTCCCAAAGAGAAGAATTCCTCAACCATCGAGCAGTTTCGCCAGATCAGCCTTCTCTTTTTTTTTTTTTTTTTTACCTTGTCTGCACACATATTATTGATTGATACCATGACGGTAGAAACCAAAAGTGTATATATGTGCATTATTACTATATTTAATATATATACATATATATACGCACACAAATGCGTACACATACATAAATATACACATACAAACCCAGTTTTTTTTTTTTTTTTTTTTTTTTTTTTCTGGGGGGGGGGGGGGAGTGACGACATCCACTGCCAATCCAGGAAGCAGGAACACACGGAGACACACGTCAAGCACTGGAAATCTGCAACAAAAAAAAAAAAAACACAAACAAAGCACGAAACCGGCACGGAGCCAACCAAAACAATAACAGCAATCGACCTAAATCTTGAGATCTGATCGCAGTCTGAGCTAAGCTATCGCTACCGCTACCTAAACCCAAAAACTAGAGAGCCAGCATGCAGGTGAACAAGCCAGTGTGTATGTCTATGTGTGTGTGTGTGTATGTATATGATCATGCGTGTGTGTGTTTGTGTATATGCATGTCACTAAGTGACTGTGTGTGTGTGTGTGTGTGTGTGTGTGTGTGTGTGTGTAATAAACCAAACAAAGCTCCACCTGAAGTGTATCTATAGTGGGGGAGGGGGGGGAGCAACCCCGCCACCCGCGAGACCAGAGGCCGACATGGAAGAGCCCAGGACCCAGGCCACCGGCAACCCCACAGAGGGGAGAAGTAGGAGGGAGGCAACCCACCGCCTGCGAGGCCCCCACCCCCCCGGCGGCGGCCGAGGGGGCCCGCGGGCAGGGCCCCCACGGCACGGGAAGAAGCAGCCAGGGACCCCGCGGCGGCGGACCGCGACCCAGGCGATCCCCGGCCACCCGGTCCGGGCCGGACACGCGGCCAGGAGGCCCTCACCCTTCAGGCCAACGACCCCCACCCGGCAGGGGGCCAGCCTGCCCGGAGAGACAGAGCCGCCCCGGCCGCCGACGCGGGCAGGCGCACCCGTCCCCCACGAAAGTGGCCCCCCAAGACCAGAGGGGCGCCCCGCCGCAGAGGCAGCGGGGGGGACCGGAGACGGGCCCGGAGAGAGGGAACCCCCCAACAAGGCGACACCCGTGCAGGCCCGACAACGGAGGGCCCCAGACCCAGGCAACCCATTCATTCATCCATTCACCTATCAGATACCTATACTAATAATAATATAATATACTATACATAATAATAATAATAATAATAATAATAATAATACTAATAATAATAATAACCATCTTTGTATAGATCAGATCAGCCTTCTCAATGTGGAAGGAAAGATTTTCTTCAGTGTCGTGGCCCGTAGGCTCTCAGCATTCCTGCTGGCGAACAACTTTGTTGACACCTCAGTGCAAAAGGCAGGGATAAGTGGGTTCTCAGGTTGCTTGGAACACACAAATGTCATCTGGCACCAAGTACAGACGGCCAAGAAGGAGAAGAAAGACCTGCATGTGGTGTTTTTAGATCTTGCCAATGCCTTCGGGTCAGTGCCTCATGAGATCTTGTGGACAGCGTTCAACTTCTTTCAAGTGCCAGAGGGCATCACAAGTCTAGTCAAAGCCTACTTCCAGGATCTCCAATTCTGTGTTACAGCACAGGATAGTACAACTGCCTGGCAGCACCTTGAGATAGGCATTATGGCGGGCTGCACCATCTCGCCACTGGTGTTTACAATGGCAATGGAGCTACTTATTTGTGCATCACGATGGGTGGTTGGAGGAGAACGATTGAAGAGCGGGCTCCGTCTTCCCCCAATCAGGGCGTACATGGACGACATGACGACAATAACAACAATGGTCGCATGTACCAAACGTCTGCTGGAGAAACTCCGGGGAAACATCAAATGGGCACGAATGGAGATTAAACCCAGCAAATCCCGTAGCATCTCCATTGTCAAAGGTAAGCTCACCAATGCAAGGTTCTATGTGGACGACCAGCCAATCCCAACAGTTCTGGAGAAGCCTATCAAAAGCCTTGGCCGATGGTATAGTGCAGAACTTAAAGACTCTGAGCAGGTGGAACAACTCAGGCAGGATACAATCAGCGGCCTCAAGCAGATTAACAACACTGCTCTCCCTGGAAAATTGAAGCTATGGTGCTTTCAGTTTGGGCTGCTACCTCGCCTCATGTGGCCAATTCCCATCTATGAGGTCACCTTATCTCATGTCAATCGGCTTGAGAGACTGGTGAATGCCCAAGTGAGGAAGTGGCTTGGACTGCCGAGATGCCTTTCCAGCATAGGCCTGTATGGCAATGGAGCGCTCTCCCTTCCAATCTCAAGCCTGGTGGAGGAGTACAAATGTGCCAAAACAAGGGTGGAAATGACTCTTACAGAATCCCGGGACCCATGCGTCAGAGATGCGGCTCCAAACCTGGCGACAGGGAGGAAATGGAAACCATCTGCAGCAGTAGCAGTGGCAAAGACCACCCTCAGACACATAGTGGGACGAGTCCAACATGGCAAAGGGGGTCTTGGCCTGGAAGCAACAACACCCGCTTGGCAAAAGGCTACTCCGTCTGAACGGCGACACATGGTGGTTGAGGAGGTGCGCAACCAGGAGGAGGCAGCCAGGTGTGCCAAGGCAGTCTCCCAAGCCCAGCAAGGACGCTGGATGAGGTGGGAGGGTGTGGAGAGGAGGAAAATCACATGGAATGAGATGTGGAGCATGGAGGCTAATAGGCTCAGCTTCATCATCAGAGCCACTTATGATGTCCTGCCCTCTCCAACCAACCTACATCTCTGGTATGGAGAGGACCCAGCCTGCCTGCAGTGTGCAGCCCCAGCAACCCTCAAAACACATCCTGGTGGGTTGCAAGACCAGCCTGACTCAAGGAAGATACACCTGGCGCCATAACCAAGTGTTGAAGTGCTTGGCTGCCGAACTTGAGGACAAGAGGGTCACCATCAACGCCATGCCTTTCAAAACCCAGACCACCCTCCCACGGAAGACAACATTCGTCCGACAAGGGGAGAAACGGAGAACCAAGCCATCACCTCCAAACTCAGGCCCACTGGACACAGCCCGGGATTGGGAAATGCGGGTAGACCTCAGCCAGAGGCTCACTTTCCCGCCAGAAATCGCAGCAACCAACCTGCGCCCAGATTTGGTCCTCTGGTCCAAGTCCTGCCGGCGTGTCTTCATTGTGGAGCTGACTGTCCCGTGGGAGGATAACATCGACGAAGCATTCGAAAGAAAAAGGCTGCGTTATGCTAACCTAGCAGCTGATGCTGAGGCGCGGGGATGGAACGTAAAGGTGTAGCCAGTGGAGGTTGGCTGCCGAGGCTTTGTAGCCAGGTCCACCACACGGCTCCTGAAGGAAGTTGGGATCAGAGGACAGGCCCAGCGGAAGGCAATAAAAGAACTTGCCAAAGCAGCCGAACGGAGCAGTCACTGGCTGTGGCTGAAACGGAGGGATGCAACATGGGCTGTTTGATGACCACGGGGTGCCACCATATGACACACACCCAGGTCTGATCAGCCTGTGGCAGGCCAACCTTGGAAGAGGGTGTATTGTGTTAAGAGGCCGAAACACCTGATGAACACAAGGCACACAACTGATGACTTGTAGATTTGGTGGTGCCCCGCGATCTTGTCCAAACTCCACCCCACAGTCATGTCCGATAGGAGTTATCGTGCTGATATATTTTAGGGATATTAACAGCTAGTCCTATTAAGAATCCTACCTTCTGATTTTTTGAGGCAAGCTATTGAAAACGTCAGAAAATTGGAGAAAGGAGTCTATGTAGTTGATTTGAGCGACTCATTTCATTATTGGACTCACCAAACCACTTACAGTGTTTCAGGTACAAAATGACTGTTTCTCGCTGAGAAACTGCCAAAAAGCGGATTTCTGTCATAACATTGATTTACCTTCTGATTTTTTAAGGCAAGCTATTGAAAACGTCAGAAAATTGGAGAAAGGAGTCTATGTAGTTGATTTGAGAGACTCATTTCATTATTGGACTCACCAAACCACTTACAGTGTTTCAGGTACAAAATGACTGTTTCTCGCTGAGAAAATGCCAAAAAGCGGATTTCTGTCATAACATTGTTTTACCTTCTGATTTTTTAAGGCAAGCTATCGAAAACGTCAGAAAATTGGAGAAAGGAGTCTATGTAGTTGATTTGAGAGACTCATTTCATTATTGGACTCACCAAACCACTTACAGTGTTTCAGGTACAAAATGACTGTTTCTCGCTGAGAAACTGCCAAAAAGCGGATTTCTGTCATAACATTGATTTACCTTCTGATTTTTTAAGGCAAGCTATTGAAAACGTCAGAAAATTGGAGAAAGGAGTCTATGTAGTTGATTTGAGAGACTCATTTCATTATTGGACTCACCAAACCACTTGTAGTGTTTCAGGTACAAAATGACTGTTTCTCGCTGAGAAACTGCCAAAAAGCGGATTTCTGTCATAATATTGATTTACCTTCTGATTTTTTAAGGCAAGCTATTGAAAACGTCAGAAAATTGGAGAAAGGAGTCTATCTAGTTGATTTGAGGGACTCATTTCATTATTGGACTCACCAAACCACTTACAGTGTTTCAGGTACAAAATGACTGTTTCTCGCTGAGAAAATGCCAAAAAGCGGATTTCTGTAATAACATTGTTTTACTTTCTGATTTTTTAAGGCAAGCTATTGAAAACGTCAGAAAATTGGAGAAAGGAGTCTATGTAGTTGATTTGAGAGACTCATTTCATTATTGGACTCACCAAACCACTTACAGTGTTTCAGGTACAAAATGACTGTTTCTCGCTGAGAAACTGCCAAAAAGCGGATTTCTGTCATAACATTGATTTACCTTCTGATTTTTTAAGGCAAGCTATTGAAAACGTCAGAAAATTGGAGAAAGGAGTCTATGTAGTTGATTTGAGAGACTCATTTCATTATTGGACTCACCAAACCACTTACAGTGTTTCAGGTACAAAATGACTGTTTCTCGCTGAGAAACTGCCAAAAAGCGGATTTCTGTCATAACATTGTTTTACCTTCTGATTTTTTAAGGCAAGCTATTGAAAACGTCAGAAAATTGGAGAAAGGAGTCTCTGTAGTTGATTTGAGGGACTCATTTCATTATTGGACTCACCAAACCACTTACAGTGTTTCAGGTACAAAATGACTGTTTCTCGCTGAGAAAATGCCAAAAGCGGATTTCTGTCATAACATTGATTTACCTTCTGATTTTTTAAGGCAAGCTATTGAAAACGTCAGAAAATTGGAGAAAGGAGTCTATGTAGTTGATTTGAGGGACTCATTTCATTATTGGACTCACCAAACCACTTACAGTGTTTCAGGTACAAAATGACTGTTTCTCGCTGAGAAACTGCCAAAAAGCGGATTTCTGTCATAACATTGATTTACCTTCTGATTTTTAAGGCAAGCTATTGAAAACGTCAGAAAATTGGAGAAAGGAGTCTATGTAGTTGATTTGAGAGACTCATTTCATTATTGGACTCACCAAACCACTTACAGTATTTCAGGTACAAAATGACTGTTTCTCGCTGAGAAAATGCCAAAAAGCGGATTTCTGTCATAACATTGTTTTACCTTCTGATTTTTTAAGGCAAGCTATTGAAAACGTCAGAAAATTGGAGAAAGGAGTCTATGTAGTTGATTTGAGGGACTCATTTCATTATTGGACTCACCAAACCACTTACAGTGTTTCAGGTACAAAATGACCGTTTCTCGCTGAGAAAATGCCAAAAAGCGGATTTCTGTCATAACATTGATTTACCTTCTGATTTTTTAAGGCAAGCTATTGGAAACGTCAGAAAATTGGAGAAAGGAGTCTATGTAGTTGATTTGAGAGACTCCTTTCATTATTGGACTCACCAAACCACTTACCTGTGTTTCAGGTTCAAAATGATTGTTTCTGGCTGAGATAAAGCTAAAAAGCGGATTTCTGTGAAAACACTGTTTTACCTTCGGATGTTTTAAGGCAAGCTATTGAAAACGTCAGAAAATTGAAGGAAGGAGTCTATATAGTTCATTTGAGTGACTCCTTTCATTATTGGACTCACCAAACCACTTAGAAAGTTTTCAAAGTTCCAACTGAGTGCAGCTAAACTCATCCATGGAGCTCTGCTTCCATCTGGTGGGCAAAAAAGGGAACTTCTCCCGTGCAGACAACACTGCAATTTCCCCTCTGCTGATATTTTCAATTCTGGTGGAGGCCAGTCACAAAAAATGCAAAAGGAGGGCCCCATCATTGCTAAGCCATTTTGATAATTTTTAGATTTTTAAATGTAATTTTAGACAAGTTGGAGGCATTTTAATGCAGTATTTCTGCTGCTTTTTAACCCTGGCTGAAGTGCAATTTTTTCCTCTTTTCTTTCATTTGGCTGAAGTAAAGCCAGGAAAAACATGTGCAAAAGGCAGGCCGCATCATTGCTAAGCCATTTTGATCGTTTTTAGATTTTTAGATTGTGATTTTAGACAAGTTTGAGCAATTTTAATGCGGCATTTCGGCTGCTGTTTTTGGCTGAGTCTGGAGTGAGATTTTCCCCTCTTTTCTTCTCATGTTTCTAATCTGGCTGAAGCAAATGAAGGGAAAAAATGCTCAAAAGACAAAGCCCATTTTTGTGAAGGAATTGTGTTTATTTTCAGATTTTTTTCAGAGCAGTTGGAGACATTTTAATGCTGTCATTCTGCCTTTTAGGCGAATATGCAGTACTTCATTTTGTCCACAGCACGGCGCAGTGATGCGCTCCCAGTAATGGGCGGGGGGAGGGGCAGACCTGTGTTTCAGGTTCAAAATAACTGTTTCTCGCTGAGAAACAGCCTAAAAGCGGATTTCTGTGAAAACACAGTTTTACCTTCTGATTTTTTGAGGCAAGCTATTGAAAACGTCAGAACATTGAAGGAGGGAGTCTATATAGTTGATTTGAGTGACTCCTTTCATTATTGGACACTTACCTGTGTTTCAGGTTGAAAATGACTGTTTCTCGCTGAGAAGCAGCCAAAAACCGGATTTCTGTGAAAACACTGTTTTACCTTCTGATTTTTTAAGGCAAGCTATTGAAAGAGTGACTCCTTTCATTATTGGACTCACCAAACCACTTCGAAAGTTTTCAAAGTTCCAACTGAGTGCAGCTAAATTCATCCATGGAGCTCTGCTTCCATCTTGTGGCCAAAAAAGGAACTTCTCCCTGGTAGACAACACTGCAATTTCCCCCTCTTTTCTGCTGATATTTTCAATTCTGGTGGAGTAAAGCCAGTCAAAAAATATGCAAAAGGAGGGCCCCATCATTGATAAGCCATTTTGATCATTTTTAGATTTTTAAATGTCATTTTAGACAAGTTGGAGGCATTTTAATGCAGTGTTTCTGCTGCTTTTTAACCCTGGCTGAAGTGCAATTTTCTCCTCTTTTCTTTCATTTGGCTGAAGTAAAGCCAGGAAAAACATGTGCAAAAGGCTGGCCGCATCATTGCTAAGCCATTTCGATAATTTTTAGATTTTTAGATTGTGATTTTAGACAAGTTTGAGCAATTTTAATGCGGTATTTCAGCTGCTGTTTTTGGCTGAGTCTGGAGTGAGATTTTCCCCTCTTTTCTTCTCATGTTTCTAATTTGGCTGAAGCAAATGAAGGCAAAAAATGCTCAAAAGACAAAGCCCATTTTTGTGAAGGAATTGTGTTCATTTTCAGATTTTTACACTTTATTTCAGAGCAGTTGGAGACATTTTAATGCTGTCATTCTGCCTTTCAGGCGAAGGTGCAGTACCTCTATTTGTCCACAGCACGGCGCAGTGATGCGCTCTCGGTAATGGGCGGGGGGGTGGGGGGGGGGGGGGGGGGGGGCAGACCTGTGTTTCAGGTTCAAAATAACTGTTTCTCGCTGCAGCCAAAAAACAGCCAAAAAGCGGATTTCTGTGATAACATTGTTTTACCTTCTGATTTTTAAGGCAAGCTATTGAAAACGTCACAAAATTGAAGAAAGGAGTCTATATATAGTTGATTTGAGTGACTCCTTTCATTATTGGACTCACCAAACCACTTACCTGTGTTTCAGGTTCAAAATGACCGTTTCTCGCTGAGATACAGCCAAAAAGCGGATTTCTGTGATAAGACTGTTTTACCTTCTGATTTTTTAAGGTAAGCTATTGAAAACGTCAGAACATTGAAGGAGGGAGTCTATATAGTTGATTTGAGTGACTCCTTTCATTATTGGACTCAGCAAACCACTTACCTGTGTTTCAGGTTCAAAATGATCGTTTCCCGCTGAGAAGCAGCCAAAAAGCGGATTTCTGTGATAACACATTTTTACCTTCTGATTTTTTAAGGTAAGCTATTGAAAACGTCAGAAAATTGAAGGAGGGAGTCTATATAGTTGATTTGAGTGACTCCTTTCATTGTTGGACTCGCCAAACCACTTACCTGTGTTTCAGGTTCAAAATGATCGTTTCTGGCTGAGATACAGCTAAAAAGCGGATTTCTGTGAAAACACAGTTGAACCTTCTGATTTTTTAAGGCAAGCTATTGAAAACGTCAGAAAATTGAAGGAAGGAGTCTATATAGTTGATTTGAGTGACTCCTTTCATTATTGGACTCAGCAAACCACTTACCTGTGTTTCAGGTTGAAAATCCTCGTTTCTGGCTGAGATACAGCTAAAAAGCGGATTTCTGTGAAAACACTGTTTTACCTTCTGATTTTTTAAGGCAAGCTATTGAAAGAGTGACTCCTTTCATTATTGGACTCACCAAACCACTTACCTGTGTTTCAGGTTCAAAATGATCGTTTCTGGCTGAGATACAGCTAAAAAGCGGATTTCTGTGAAAACACAGTTGAACCTTCTGATTTTTTAAGGCAAGCTATTGAAAACGTCAGAAAATTGAAGGAAGGAGTCTATATAGTTGATTTAAGGGACTCCTTTCATTATTGGACTCAGCAAACCACTTACCTGTGTTTCAGGTTGAAAATCCTCGTTTCTGGCTGAGATACAGCTAAAAAGCGGATTTCTGTGAAAACACTGTTTTACCTTCTGATTTTTTAAGGCAAGCTATTGAAAGAGTGACTCCTTTCATTATTGGACTCACCAAACCACTTCGAAAGTTTTCAAAGTTCCAACTGAGTGCAGCTAAATTCATCCATGGAGCTCTGCTTCCATCTTGTGGCCAAAAAAAGAACTTCTCCCGGGCAGACAGAACTGCAATTTCCCCCTCTTTTCTGCTGATATTTTCAATTCTGGTGGAGTAAAGCCAGTCAAAAAATATGCAAAAGGAGGGCCCCATCATTGATAAGCCATTTTGATCATTTTTAGATTTTTAAATGTCATTTTAGACAAGTTGGAGGCATTTTAATGCAGTGTTTCTGCTGCTTTTTAACCCTGGCTGAAGTGCAATTTTCTCTTCTTTTCTTTCATTTGGCTGAAGTAAAGCCAGGAAAAACATGTGCAAAAGGCAGGCCGCATCATTGCTAAGCCATTTTGATAATTTTTAGACTTTTTAGATTGTGATTTTAGACAAGTTTGAGCAATTTTAATGCGGCATTTCGGCTGCTGTTTTTGGCTGAGTCTGGAGTGAGATTTTTCCCTCTTTTCTTCTCATGTTTCTAATTTGGCTGAAGCAAATGAAGGCAAAAAATGCTCAAAAGACAAAGCCCATTTTTGTGAAGGAATTGTGTTTATTTTCAGATTTTAACACTTTATTTCAGAGCAGTTGGAGACATTTTAATGCTGTCATTCTGCCTTTTAGGCGAATGTGCAGTACCTCTTTTTGTCCACAGCACGGGCGCAGTGATGCGCTCTCTCGACCTGTGTTTCAGGTTCAAAATAACTGTTTCTCGCTGCAGCCAAAGAACAGCCAAAAAGCGGATTTCTGTGATAACACTGTTTTACCTTCTGATTTTTAAGGCAAGCTATTGAAAACGTCACAAAATTGAAGAAAGGAGTCTATATATAGTTCATTTAAGGGACTCCTTTCAATATTGGACTCACCAAACCACTTACCTGTGTTTCAGGTTCAAAATGATCGTTTCTGGCTGAGATACAGCTAAAAAGCGGATTTCTGTGAAAACACAGTTGAACCTTCTGATTTTTTAAGGCAAGCTATTGAAAACGTCAGAAAATTGAAGGAAGGAGTCTATATAGTTGATTTGAGTGACTCCTTTCATTATTGGACTCAGCAAACCACTTACCTGTGTTTCAGGTTGAAAATGATCGTTTCTGGCTGAGATACAGCTAAAAAGTGGATTTCTGTGAAAACACTGTTTTACCTTCTGATTTTTAAGGCAAGCTATTGAAAACGTCACAAAATTGAAGAAAGGAGTCTATATATAGTTGATTTAAGGGACTCCTTTCATTATTGGACTCACCAAACCACTTACCTGTGTTTCAGGTTCAAAATGATCGTTTCTGGCTGAGATACAGCTAAAAAGCGGATTTCTGTGAAAACACAGTTGAACCTTCTGATTTTTTAAGGCAAGCTATTGAAAACGTCAGAAAATTGAAGGAAGGAGTCTATATAGTTGATTTGAGTGACTCCTTTCATTATTGGACTCAGCAAACCACTTACCTGTGTTTCAGGTTGAAAATGATCGTTTCTGGCTGAGATACAGCTAAAAAGTGGATTTCTGTGAAAACACTGATTTACCTTCTGATTTTTTAAGGCAAGCTATTGAAAGAGTGACTCCTTTCATTATTGGACTCACCAAACCACTTAGAAAGTTTTCAAAGTTCCAACTGAGTGCAGCTAAATTCATCCATGGAGCTCTGCTTCCATCTTGTGGCCAAAAAAAGGAACTTCTCCCGGGCAGACAAGACTGCAATTTCCCCCTCTTTTCTGCTGATATTTTCAATTCTGGTGGAGTAAAGCCAGTCAAAAAATATGCAAAAGGAGGGCCCCATCATTTCTAAGCCATTTTGATCATTTTTAGATTTTTAAATGTAATTTTAGACAAGTTCTGATCAGAAGGGACATTCATCCCACCCGGGATGGTGCAGCTCTTATGTCTAGAAATCTGGCCAATGTAATTAGACACTCCCCCTGACAATGCAGGGTCCAGGCCAGGATGCAGAGCTGTAGTTTAACACACTTCTCTGCTGCTTCTCGAGCACTGTTTTAATCATACTCTCGATCTCGTTCTCACCTACGGTGTTGAAACTGATGGTCTGTTGGTGTCACCTGTAAACTCCCTTTTATCCGACCATTACTTAATAACGTTTGAATTTAATTTTGTTGATGTTGAAGTGCAAAATAGGAGGTATTATTTTAGCAGATGTTTGTCTGATGAAGTTATTGTTAAATTTAGGGAGGCCATTGCTTATCTTACGACAGTGCGAAATAGTGATGTAGTCGAGGCCAGTGACCTGGGTTCTACCTCTGCAGATGTTGATTTCCTTGCTAGTAACACTGCTGATTTGTTGCATTCAGCTTTAGATGAAGTTGTTCCTTTGAAAAGGAGGGTTTCTAGCCACAGGAGCTTAACTCCCTGGTATAATTCAGATATTCGCATGTTGAAACAAAACGTGCGTAAAATGGAAAGGAAGTGGTACTCTTGTAGGTCTGTAGACTCTTATCGTGAATGGAAAGATATTCTAATAGTATATAAAAAAGCCATTCGCAAAGCCAGAACAGCTTATTATTCAACGTTGATAGAGGATAACAAAAGTAACCCACGTTTTCTGTTCAGCCCTGTAGCCAGGCTGACAAAGAGTCACAACTCTGTTGAGCCGTGCATTCCTGCAGCTCTCAGTAGTGAGGACTTTATGAGCTTCTTCAACAGTAAAATCGCGAGAATTAGAGAAGAAATCAACCAGCCGGTTGTAGGTGTTTCTTCAGCTTTAGCGACTTCCCTAGGCTCTGACTTGCCTCTAGACTGTTTTGATCCTATAGACCTCCCTGAGCTGACCTCACTCGTCAATAGAGCTAAATCAACCACATGTATGTTAGACCCCATTCCGACTCGACTATTCAAACATATTTTTTCTCTTATTGGTACGACAATACTGGACCAAATTAACCTATCCCTAAGTTTAGGATATGTACCACAGGTTTTCAAAGTCGCAGTAATTAAACCTTTACTTAAAAAACCTTCTCTTGACCCAGACACCTTAGCTAATTATAGACCAATTTCCAACCTTCCATTTGTGTCTAAAATTCTGGAAAAGGCAGTTTCAAGCCAGTTATGTGACTATTTGTATAGAAATGATCTGTTTGAAGTCTTTCAGTCAGGGTTCAGAATGCATCATAGCACAGAGACAGCACTGGTTCGAGTCACGAATGACCTCCTTATGGCCTCAGATAAGGGATTAGTGTCCATACTGGTTCTACTGGACCTCAGTGCTGCTTTTGACACTATAGATCATGTCATTTTACTGCACAGGTTAGAGCATGTTGTTGGGATTAAAGGGACAGCTCTATGTTGGTTTAAATCATATCTATCTGACAGGTTCCAGTTTGTTCATGTACATGAGGTTTCTTCAGAACAGTCAAGGGTCTGTTAGTGTTCCGCAGGGTTCAGTGCTAGGGCCAATCTTGTTTAGTTTATACATGCAGCCGTTGGGAAGTATAATCCAGAATCACGGCATACACTTTCATTGTTATGCTGATGATACGCAGCTCTACTTGTCTATGAAGCCGGATGAAACAGAACCGTTAGTTAAACTTCAGGCATGTCTTAGGGACATCAAGGACTGGATGTCCAGAAATTTCTTGCTTCTAAATTCAGATAAAACAGAGGTTATTATTCTTGGTCCAGAGCATCTTAGGAAGGGATTAGATGGTGTTGCGATGGCTTCCAGTGCAACCTTGGTGTTATTTTCGATCAGGATTTGTCGTTTAAACCATATGTCAATCAGGTTTGTAAAATAGCCTTTTTCCATCTCCGTAATATTGCAAAGATTAGGAAAATCCTCTCGCAGAGTGATGCAGAAAAACTAGTTCATGCGTTTGTATCTTCTAGACTAGATTACTGTAATGTGTTGTTAGCAGGATGTCCAAGTAATTTGCTGAATAGGCTCCAGCTGATCCAAAATGCAGCAGCACAAGTACTGACAGGAATTAGCAGGAGAGACCACATCTCTCCAGTGTTAGCATCGCTCCATTGGTTACCCGTAAAATTCAGAATCCAATTTAAAATGTTATTACTTGCGTATAAAGCCCAAAACGGCTTAGCTCCGCATTATTTGCAAGACCTGATAGTGCCTTATGTTCCTGTCAGAGCTCTCCGTTCTCAGAGTGCAGGTTTACTCGTAGTTCCTAGAGTATCTAAATGTAGATTTGGAGGGCGGGCGTTCTGCTATCAGGCACCACTACTATGGAACCAACTTCCAATCTGGGTTAAGGAGGCTGACACCACCTCCACCTTTAAAACTAAACTTAAAGCATTTCTGTTTAGTAAAGCCTATAGTTAGTGTTTAGTAAACCTCTAGCTGGTGTTGGTAAATCTCTAGGTAGTGTAAACTTTAGTGTGTCAGAGTCGCTCCTGTAGTTTCTTGTGCTGGCCCCCCCTTCTCCTCCCTTTTCTCTCTTTTGTCCATGTTGCAGCATCCTTTGCCGGACACCGGAACCTGCAGGTGGTCGTGGGTGGCTTGTAGCTTGCATTACGGAGCACAAGTCTTTCCCTGACCCTTTCCCTTCAACCCTTCCCCGACCCTGCACCCCAACCTGGGACCTGCTGATTGGGCCGGAGCTTCGGGAGCTGCGTGCTGGCCTGCGGTCCCCACCCCTGGTCATCCCGTTGCTGCTTCCACCTGCCTGCTGTGCTGTTGCCGTCCCTGACCCACCAGTCTGGCCCTCGGCAGGAGGGTCCCCCCTTATGAGCCTGGTCCTGCTCAAGGTTTCTTCCCTCCTAAAGGGGAGTTTTTCCTTGCCACTGTTTGGCTTAAGGTTTTTCTCCCACTAGGGGAGTTTTTACCTGCCATTGTTTATGTAATAACTGCTCGGGGGTCATGTTCTGGGTATGGGTCTCTGGAAAGCGTCTAGAGACAACTCTGTTGTATTAGACGCTATATAAATAAAATTGAATTGAATTGAATTGAAGTTGGAGGCATTTTAATGCAGTGTTTCTGCTGCTTTTTAACCCTGGCTGAAGTGCAATTTTCTCCTCTTTTCTTTCATTTGGCTGAAGTAAAGCCAGGAAAAACATGTGCAAAAGGCAGGCCGCATCATTGCTAAGCCATTTTGATAATTTTTAGACTTTTTAGATTGTGATTTTAGACAAGTTTGAGCAATTTTAATGCAGCATTTCGGCTGCTGTTTTTGGCTGAGTCTGGAGTGAGATTTTTCCCTCTTTTCTTCTCATGTTTCTAATTTGGCTGAAGCAAATGAAGGCAAAAAATGCTCAAAAGACAAAGCCCATTTTTGTGAAGGAATTGTGTTTATTTTCAAATTTTTACACTTTATTTCAGAGCAGTTGGAGACATTTTAATGCTGTCATTCTGCCTTTTAGGCGAATGTGCAGTACCTCTTTTTGTCCACAGCACGGCGCAGTGATGCGCTCCCGGTAATGGGCGGGGGGGTGGGGCAGACCTGTGTTTCAGGTTCAAAATAACTGTTTCTCGCTGCAGCCAAAAAACAGCCAAAAAGCGGATTTCTGTGATAACACTGTTTTACCTTCTGATTTTTAAGGCAAGCTATTGAAAACGTCACAAAATTGAAGAAAGGAGTCTATATATAGTTGATTTGAGGGACTCGTTTCATTATTGGACTCACCAAACCACTTACCTGTGTTTCAGGTTCAAAATGATCGTTTCTGGCTGAGATACAGCTAAAAAGCGGATTTCTGTGAAAACACAGTTGAACCTTCTGATTTTTTAAGGCAAGCTATTGAAAACGTCAGAAAATTGAAGGAAGGAGTCTATATAGTTGATTTAAGGGACTCCTTTCATTATTGGACTCAGCAAACCACTTACCTGTGTTTCAGGTTGAAAATCCTCGTTTCTGGCTGAGATACAGCTAAAAAGCGGATTTCTGTGAAAACACTGTTTTACCTTCTGATTTTTTAAGGCAAGCTATTGAAAGAGTGACTCCTTTCATTATTGGACTCACCAAACCACTTAGAAAGTTTTCAAAGTTCCAACTGAGTGCAGCTAAATTCATCCATGGAGCTCTGCTTCCATCTTGTGGCCAAAAAAAGAACTTCTCCCGGGCAGACAGAACTGCAATTTCCCTCTCTTTTCTGCTGATATTTTCAATTCTGGTGGAGTAAAGCCAGTCAAAAAATATGCAAAAGGAGGGCCGCATCATTGATAAGCCATTTTGATCATTTTTAGATTTTTAAATGTCATTTTAGACAAGTTGGAGGCATTTTAATGCAGTGTTTCTGCTGCTTTTTAACCCTGGCTGAAGTGCAATTTTCTCCTCTTTTCTTTCATTTGGCTGAAGTAAAGCCAGGAAAAACATGTGCAAAAGGCAGGCCGCATCATTGCTAAGCCATTTTGATAATTTTTAGACTTTTTAGATTGTGATTTTAGACAAGTTTGAGCAATTTTAATACGGCATTTCGGCTGCTGTTTTTGGCTGAGTCTGGAGTGAGATTTTTCCCTCTTTTCTCATGTTTCTAATTTGGCTGAAGCAAATGAAGGCAAAAAATGCTCAAAAGACAAAGCCCATTTTTGTGAAGGAATTGTGTTTATTTTCAGATTTTTACACTTTATTTCAGAGCAGTTGGAGACATTTTAATGCTGTCATTCTGCCTTTTAGGCGAATGTGCAGTACCTCTTTTTGTCCACAGCACGGGCGCAGTGATACGCTCTCTCGACCTGTGTTTCAGGTTCAAAATAACTGTTTCTCGCTGCAGCCAAAGAACAGCCAAAAAGCGGATTTCTGTGAAAACACAGTTGAACCTTCTGATTTTTTAAGGCAAGCTATTGAAAACGTCAGAAAATTGAAGGAAGGAGTCTATATAGTTGATTTAAGGGACTCCTTTCATTATTGGACTCAGCAAACCACTTACCTGTGTTTCAGGTTGAAAATCCTCGTTTCTGGCTGAGATACAGCTAAAAAGCGGATTTCTGTGAAAACACTGTTTTACCTTCTGATTTTTTAAGGCAAGCTATTGAAAGAGTGACTCCTTTCATTATTGGACTCACCAAACCACTTAGAAAGTTTTCAAAGTTCCAACTGAGTGCAGCTAAATTCATCCATGGAGCTCTGCTTCCATCTTGTGGCCAAAAAAAGAACTTCTCCCGGGCAGACAGAACTGCAATTTCCCTCTCTTTTCTGCTGATATTTTCAATTCTGGTGGAGTAAAGCCAGTCAAAAAATATGCAAAAGGAGGGCCCCATCATTGATAAGCCATTTTGATCATTTTTAGATTTTTAAATGTCATTTTAGACAAGTTGGAGGCATTTTAATGCAGTGTTTCTGCTGCTTTTTAACCCTGGCTGAAGTGCAATTTTCTCCTCTTTTCTTTCATTTGGCTGAAGTAAAGCCAGGAAAAACATGTGCAAAAGGCAGGCCGCATCATTGCTAAGCCATTTTGATAATTTTTAGACTTTTTAGATTGTGATTTTAGACAAGTTTGAGCAATTTTAATACGGCATTTCGGCTGCTGTTTTTGGCTGAGTCTGGAGTGAGATTTTTCCCTCTTTTCTCATGTTTCTAATTTGGCTGAAGCAAATGAAGGCAAAAAATGCTCAAAAGACAAAGCCCATTTTTGTGAAGGAATTGTGTTTATTTTCAGATTTTTACACTTTATTTCAGAGCAGTTGGAGACATTTTAATGCTGTCATTCTGCCTTTTAGGCGAATGTGCAGTACCTCTTTTTGTCCACAGCACGGGCGCAGTGATACGCTCTCTCGACCTGTGTTTCAGGTTCAAAATAACTGTTTCTCGCTGCAGCCAAAGAACAGCCAAAAAGCGGATTTCTGTGATAACACTGTTTTACCTTCTGATTTTTAAGGCAAGCTATTGAAAACGTCACAAAATTGAAGAAAGGAGTCTATATATAGTTGATTTAAGGGACTCCTTTCATTATTGGACTCACCAAACCACTTACCTGTGTTTCAGGTTCAAAATGATCGTTTCTGGCTGAGATACAGCTAAAAAGCGGATTTCTGTGAAAACACAGTTGAACCTTCTGATTTTTTAAGGCAAGCTATTGAAAACGTCAGAAAATTGAAGGAAGGAGTCTATATAGTTGATTTGAGTGACTCCTTTCATTATTGGACTCAGCAAACCACTTACCTGTGTTTCAGGTTGAAAATGATCGTTTCTGGCTGAGATACAGCTAAAAAGTGGATTTCTGTGAAAACACTGATTTACCTTCTGATTTTTTAAGGCAAGCTATTGAAAGAGTGACTCCTTTCATTATTGGACTCACCAAACCACTTAGAAAGTTTTCAAAGTTCCAACTGAGTGCAGCTAAATTCATCCATGGAGCTCTGCTTCCATCTTGTGGCCAAAAAAAGGAACTTCTCCCGGGCAGACAAGACCGCAATTTCCCCCTCTTTTCTGATGATATTTTCAATTCTGGTGGAGTAAAGCCAGTCAAAAAATATGCAAAAGGAGGGCCCCATCATTTCTAAGCCATTTTGATCATTTTTAGATTTTTAAATGTCATTTTAGACAAGTTCTGATCAGAAGGGACATTCATCCCACCCGGGATGGTGCAGCTCTTATGTCTAGAAATCTGGCCAATGTAATTAGACACTCCCCCTGACAATGCAGGGTCCAGGCCAGGATGCAGAGCTGTAGTTTAACACACTTCTCTGCTGCTTCTCGAGCACTGTTTTAATCATACTCTCGATCTCGTTCTCACCTACGGTGTTGAAACTGATGGTCTGTTGGTGTCACCTGTAAACTCCCTTTTATCCGACCATTACTTAATAACGTTTGAATTTAATTTTGTTGATGTTGAAGTGCAAAATAGGAGGTATTATTTTAGCAGATGTTTGTCTGATGAAGTTATTGTTAAATTTAGGGAGGCCATTGCTTATCTTACGACAGTGCGAAATAGTGATGTAGTCGAGGCCAGTGACCTGGGTTCTACCTCTGCAGATGTTGATTTCCTTGCTAGTAACACTGCTGATTTGTTGCATTCAGCTTTAGATGAAGTTGTTCCTTTGAAAAGGAGGGTTTCTAGCCACAGGAGCTTAACTCCCTGGTATAATTCAGATATTCGCATGTTGAAACAAAACGTGCGTAAAATGGAAAGGAAGTGGTACTCTTGTAGGTCTGTAGACTCTTATCGTGAATGGAAAGATATTCTAATAGTATATAAAAAAGCCATTCGCAAAGCCAGAACAGCTTATTATTCAACGTTGATAGAGGATAACAAAAGTAACCCACGTTTTCTGTTCAGCCCTGTAGCCAGGCTGACAAAGAGTCACAACTCTGTTGAGCCGTGCATTCCTGCAGCTCTCAGTAGTGAGGACTTTATGAGCTTCTTCAACAGTAAAATCGCGAGAATTAGAGAAGAAATCAACCAGCCGGTTGTAGGTGTTTCTTCAGCTTTAGCGACTTCCCTAGGCTCTGACTTGCCTCTAGACTGTTTTGATCCTATAGACCTCCCTGAGCTGACCTCACTCGTCAATAGAGCTAAATCAACCACATGTATGTTAGACCCCATCCCGACTCGACTATTCAAACATATTTTTTCTCTTATTGGTACGACAATACTGGACCAAATTAACCTATCCCTAAGTTTAGGATATGTACCACAGGTTTTCAAAGTCGCAGTAATTAAACCTTTACTTAAAAAACCTTCTCTTGACCCAGACACCTTAGCTAATTATAGACCAATTTCCAACCTTCCATTTGTGTCTAAAATTCCGGAAAAGGCAGTTTCAAGCCAGTTATGTGACTATTTGTATAGAAATGATCTGTTTGAAGTCTTTCAGTCAGGGTTCAGAATGCATCATAGCACAGAGACAGCACTGGTTCGAGTCACGAATGGCCTCAGATAAGGGATTAGTGTCCATACTGGTTCTACTGGACCTCAGTGCTGCTTTTGACACTATAGATCATGTCATTTTACTGCACAGGTTAGAGCATGTTGTTGGGATTAAAGGGACAGCTCTATGTTGGTTTAAATCATATCTATCTGACAGGTTCCAGTTTGTTCATGTACATGAGGTTTCTTCAGAACAGTCAAGGGTCTGTTAGTGTTCCGCAGGGTTCAGTGCTAGGGCCAATCTTGTTTAGTTTATACATGCAGCCGTTGGGAAGTATAATCCAGAATCACGGCATACACTTTCATTGTTATGCTGATGATACGCAGCTCTACTTGTCTATGAAGCCGGATGAAACAGAACCGTTAGTTAAACTTCAGGCATGTCTTAGGGACATCAAGGACTGGATGTCCAGAAATTTCTTGCTTCTAAATTCAGATAAAACAGAGGTTATTATTCTTGGTCCAGAGCATCTTAGGAAGGGATTAGATGGTGTTGCGATGGCTTCCAGTGCAACCTTGGTGTTATTTTCGATCAGGATTTGTCGTTTAAACCATATGTCAATCAGGTTTGTAAAATAGCCTTTTTCCATCTCCGTAATATTGCAAAGATTAGGAAAATCCTCTCGCAGAGTGATGCAGAAAAACTAGTTCATGCGTTTGTATCTTCTAGACTAGATTACTGTAATGTGTTGTTAGCAGGATGTCCAAGTAATTTGCTGAATAGGCTCCAGCTGATCCAAAATGCAGCAGCACAAGTACTGACAGGAATTAGCAGGAGAGACCACATCTCTCCAGTGTTAGCATCGCTCCATTGGTTACCCGTAAAATTCAGAATCCAATTTAAAATGTTATTACTTGCGTATAAAGCCCAAAACGGCTTAGCTCCGCATTATTTGCAAGACCTGATAGTGCCTTATGTTCCTGTCAGAGCTCTCCGTTCTCAGAGTGCAGGTTTACTCGTAGTTCCTAGAGTATCTAAATGTAGATTTGGAGGGCGGGCGTTCTGCTATCAGGCACCACTACTATGGAACCAACTTCCAATCTGGGTTAAGGAGGCTGACACCACCTCCACCTTTAAAACTAAACTTAAAGCATTTCTGTTTAGTAAAGCCTATAGTTAGTGTTTAGTAAACCTCTAGCTGGTGTTGGTAAATCTCTAGGTAGTGTAAACTTTAGTGTGTCAGAGTCGCTCCTGTAGTTTCTTGTGCTGGCCCCCCCTTCTCCTCCCTTTTCTCTCTTTTGTCCATGTTGCAGCATCCTTTGCCGGACACCGGAACCTGCAGGTGGTCGTGGGTGGCTTGTAGCTTGCATTACGGAGCACAAGTCTTTCCCTGACCCTTTCCCTTCAACCCTTCCCCGACCCTGCACCCCAACCTGGGACCTGCTGATTGGGCCGGAGCTTCGGGAGCTGCGTGCTGGCCTGCGGTCCCCACCCCTGGTCATCCCGTTGCTGCTTCCACCTGCCTGCTGTGCTGTTGCCGTCCCTGACCCACCAGTCTGGCCCTCGGCAGGAGGGTCCCCCCTTATGAGCCTGGTCCTGCTCAAGGTTTCTTCCCTCCTAAAGGGGAGTTTTTCCTTGCCACTGTTTGGCTTAAGGTTTTTCTCCCACTAGGGGAGTTTTTACCTGCCATTGTTTATGTAATAACTGCTCGGGGGTCATGTTCTGGGTATGGGTCTCTGGAAAGCGTCTAGAGACAACTCTGTTGTATTAGACGCTATATAAATAAAATTGAATTGAATTGAATTGAAGTTGGATGCATTTTAATGCAGTGTTTCTGCTGCTTTTTAACCCTGGCTGAAGTGCAATTTTCTCCTCTTTTCTTTCATTTGGCTGAAGTAAAGCCAGGAAAAACATGTGCAAAAGGCAGGCCGCATCATTGCTAAGCCATTTTGATAATTTTTAGACTTTTTAGATTGTGATTTTAGACAAGTTTGAGCAATTTTAATGCGGCATTTCGGCTGCTGTTTTTGGCTGAGTCTGGAGTGAGATTTTTCCCTCTTTTCTTCTCATGTTTCTAATTTGGCTGAAGCAAATGAAGGCAAAAAATGCTCAAAAGACAAAGCCCATTTTTGTGAAGGAATTGTGTTTATTTTCAAATTTTTACACTTTATTTCAGAGCAGTTGGAGACATTTTAATGCTGTCATTCTGCCTTTTAGGCGAATGTGCAGTACCTCTTTTTGTCCACAGCACGGCGCAGTGATGCGCTCCCGGTAATGGGCGGGGGGGTGGGGCAGACCTGTGTTTCAGGTTCAAAATAACTGTTTCTCGCTGCAGCCAAAAAACAGCCAAAAAGCGGATTTCTGTGATAACACTGTTTTACCTTCTGATTTTTAAGGCAAGCTATTGAAAACGTCACAAAATTGAAGAAAGGAGTCTATATATAGTTGATTTGAGGGACTCGTTTCATTATTGGACTCACCAAACCACTTACCTGTGTTTCAGGTTCAAAATGATCGTTTCTGGCTGAGATACAGCTAAAAAGCGGATTTCTGTGAAAACACAGTTGAACCTTCTGATTTTTTAAGGCAAGCTATTGAAAACGTCAGAAAATTGAAGGAAGGAGTCTATATAGTTGATTTGAGTGACTCCTTTCATTATTGTACTCAGCAAACAACTTACCTGTGTTTCAGGTTGAAAATGATCGTTTCTGGCTGAGATACAGCTAAAAAGCGGATTTCTGTGAAAACACTGTTTTTACCTTCTGATTTTTTAAGGCAAGCTGTTGAAAACGTCAGAAAATTGAAGGAGGGAGTCTATATTGTTGATTTGAGTGACTCCTTTCATTATTTGACTCACCAAACCACTTACCTGTGTTTCAGGTTCAAAATGACTGTTTCTCGCTGAGAAGCAGCCAAAAACCGGATTTATGTAATAACATTGTTTTACCTTCTGATTTTTTAAGGCAAGCTATTGAAAACGTCCGAACATTGAAGGAGGGAGTCTATATAGTTGATTTGAGTGACTCCTTTCATCCTCTCCTTGAACCGCCACCTTACTGTGGTGGAGGGGTTTGTGTGCCCGAGTGATCCTAGGAGCTATGTTGTCGGGGGCACTTATGCCCCTGGTAGGGTCTCCCATGGCAAACAGGTCCTGGGTGACGGGCCAGACTAAGAGCGGTTCACAAAGCCTATCATGAAGAGGAGACATCAAAGGACCGCTACGTCGCCCGGATCAGCGTTACCGGGGCCCCGCCCTGGAGCAAGGCCTGGGGTTGGGGCTCGCTGGCGAGCGCCTGGTGGCCGGGTCTTTGCCCGTGGGACCCGGCCGGGCTCAGCCCGAAACGGCGACGCGGGTCCGCTGTCCCGTAGGCCCACCACCCGCAGGAAGGACCATGGTAGGCCGGTGCCTTGTGATCTGGGTAGCAGTCGAGGCGGGGTGCCTCGACCACCCAATGCCTGGACTAAAACCCTCACAGTGGGGACATGGAATGTCACCTCGCTGGGGGGGAAGGAGCCGGAGCTTGTGCGTGAGGTTGAGAGATACCGGCTAGAGATAGTCGGGCTCACCTCCACACATAGCTTGGGCTCTGGAACCCAGCTCCTTGAAAGGGGCTGGACCCTCCACTACTCTGGAGTTGCCCAGGGTGAGAGGCGGCGGGCTGGTGTGGGCTTGGTTATAGCCCCCCAGCTCAGCCGCCATGTGTTGGAGTTCCCCCTTGCTTCCCTGCGCCTTCGGTTTGGGGAAAGGTCTCTCACTGTTTTTTGTGCCTACGGGCCGAACAGCAGTGCGGAGTACCCGGCCTTCTTGGGGTCCCTGGGAGGAGTACTTGATAGTGCTCCAACTGGGGACTCCATTGTTCTACTGGGGGACTTAAACGCTCACGTGGGCAATGACAGTGATACCTGGAGAGGCGTGATTGGGAGGAACGGCCTCCCCGATCTGAACCCGAGCGGTGTTTTCTTGTTGGACTTCTGTGCTAGTCACAGTTTGTCCATAACGAACACCATGTTCAGGCATAAGGGTGTCCATCAGTGCATGTGGCACCAGGACACTCTAGGCCGGAGGTCAATGATCGATTGTCGTTTCATCTGACCTTCGGCCGCAAGTCTTGGACACTCGGGTGAAGAGAGGGGCTGAGCTCTCAACTGATCACCACCTGGTGGTGAGTTGGATGCGCTGGCGGAGAAGGAGGTTGGACAGACCGGGCAGACCCAAACGGATTGTGAGGGTCTGTTGGGAACGTCTGGCCGAGCCCTCTGTCTGGGACATCTTCAACTCCCACCTCCGGGAGAGCTTCTCTCAGATCCCGGGGGAGGCGGGGGACATTGAGTCCGAGTGGACCATGTTCTCTGCCTCCATTGTCGACGCGGCGGCTCGAAGTTGTGGTCGCAAGGTCTCCGGTGCCTGTCGTGGCGGCAATTCTAGAACCCGGTGGTGGACACCGGAAGTACAGGATGCCGTCAGACTGAAGAAGGAGTCCTACCGGGCTATGTTGGCCGGTGGGACTCCTGACACAGTAGATGGGTACCGGCAGGCCAAGTGAGCTGCGGCTCGGGCAGTCCTGGAGGCAAAAACCCGGGTCTGGGAGGAGTTCGGGGAGGTCATGGAGGAAGACTTTCGGTCGGCCTCGAGGAAATTCTGGAGGACTGTTCGGCGCCTCAGAAGGGGGAAGCAGTACTCTGCCGGCACCTGTGTTTCAGGTTCAAAATGACTGTTTCTCGCTGAGACTGTTTTACCTTCTGATTTTTAAAGACAAGCTATTGAAAACGTCAGAAAATTGAAGGAAAAAGTATATATATAGTTGATTTGAGAGACTCCTTTCATTATTGGACTCACCAAACCACTTACCTGTGTTTCAGGCTCAAAATGATCGTTTCTCGCTGAGAAAAAGCCAGAAAGCGGATTTTTGTGATAACACATTTTTACCTTCTGATTTTTTAAGGTAAGCTATTGAAAATGTCATATTATTGAAGGAGGGAGTCTATAATGTTGATTTGAGTGACTCCTTTCATTATTGGACTCACCAAACCACTTACCTGTGTTTCAGGTTCAAAATGATTGTCCCCGCTGAGAAACAGCCAGAAAGCGGATTTCTGTGATAACAGTGTTTTACCTTCTGATTTTTTAAGGCAAGCTATTGAAAAGGTCGGAAAATTGAAGGAGGGAGTCTATATAGTTGATTTGAGTGACTTCTTTCATTATTGGACTCACCAAACCACTTACCTGTGTTTCAGGTTCAAAATGACTGTTTCTCGCTGAGAAACTGCCAAAAAGCGGAGTTTTGTAATAACATTGTTTTACATTCTGATTTTTTAAGGCAAGCTATTGAAAACGTCAGAAAATTGAAGGAAGAAGTATATATATAGTTGATTTGAGAGACTCCTTTCATCATTGGACTCACCAAACCACTTACCAGTGTTTCAGGTTCAAAATGACTGTTTCTCGCTGAGAAACAGCCAAAAAGCGGATTTCTGTGATAACACTGTTTTACCTTTTGATTTTTTAAGGCAAGCTATTGAAAACGTCAGGAAATTGAAGGAGGCAGTCTATTTAGTTGATTTGAGTGACTCCTTTCATTATTGGACTCACCAAACCACTTACCAGTGTTTCAGGTTCAAAATGACTGTTTCTCAGCGAGAAACAGCCAAAAAGCGGATTTCTGTGATAACACTGTTTTACCTTCTGATTTTTTAAGGCAAGCTATTGAAAACGTCAGAAAATTGAAGGATATATAGTTGATTTGAGTGACTCCTTTCATTATTCGACTCACCAAACCACTTACCTGTGTTTCAGGTTGAAAATGACTGTTTCTGGCTGAGATACAGCTAAAAGCGGATTTTTGTGAAAACACTGCTTTACCTTCTGATTTTTTAAGGCAAGCTATTGAAAACGTCAGAAAATTGAAGGAGGGAGTCTATATAGTTGATTTGAGTGACTCCTTTCATTATTGGACTCAGCAAACCACTTACCTGTGTTTCAGGTTGAAAATCCTCGTTTCTGGCTGAGATACAGCTAAAAGCGGATTTTTGTGAAAACACTGTTTTACCTTCTGATTTTTTAAGGCAAGCTATTGAAAACGTCAGAAAATTGAAGGAGGGAGTCTATATAGTTGATTTGAGTGACTCCTTTCATTATTGGACTCAGCAAACCACTTACCTGTGTTTCAGGTTGAAAATCCTCGTTTCTGGCTGAGATACAGCTAAAAAGCGGATTTCTGTGAAAACACTGTTTTACCTTTTGATTTTTTAAGGCAAGCTATTGAAAGAGTGACTCCTTTCATTATTGGACTCACCAAACCACTTGAAAATGAACCTGATCATTTTCAGGTTCAAAATGATCGTTTCTCGTTAAGAATCAGCCAAAAAGTGGATTTCTGTGATAACACTGTTTTACCTTCTGATTTTTAAAGACAAGCTATTGAAAACGTCAGAAAATTGAAGGAAAAAGTATACATATAGTTGATTTGAGAGACTCCTTTCATTATTGGACTCACCAAACCACTTACCTGTGTTTCAGGCTCAAAATGATCGTTTCTCGCTGAGAAAAAGCCAGAAAGCGGATTTTTGTGATAACACATTTTTACCTTCTGATTTTTTAAGGTAAGCTATTGAAAATGTCATATTATTGAAGGAGGGAGTCTATAATGTTGATTTGAGTGACTCCTTTCATTATTGGACTCACCAAACCACTTACCTGTGTTTCAGGTTCAAAATGATTGTCCCCGCTGAGAAACAGCCAGAAAGCGGATTTCTGTGATAACAGTGTTTTACCTTCTGATTTTTTAAGGCAAGCTATTGAAAACGTCAGAAAATTGAAGGATATATAGTTGATTTGAGTGACTCCTTTCATTATTCGACTCACCAAACCACTTACCTGTGTTTCACGTTGAAAATGACTGTTTCTGGCTGAGATACAGCTAAAAGCGGATTTTTGTGAAAACACTGTTTTACCTTCTGATTTTTTAAGGCAAGCTATTGAAAACATCAGAAAATTGAAGGAGGGAGTCTATATAGTTGATTTGAGTGACTCATTTCATTATTGGACTCACCAAACCACTTACCTGTGTTTCAGGTTCAAAATGATCGTTTCTGGCTGAGATAAAGCTAAAAAGCGGATTTCTGTGAAAACACTGTTTTACCTTCTGATTTTTTAAGGCAAGCTATTGAAAACGTCAGAAAATTGAAGGAGGGAGTCTATATAGTTGATTTGAGTGACTAATTTCATTATTGGACTCACCAAACCACTTGAAAATGAACCTGATCATTTTCAGGTTCAAAATTATCGTTTCTCGTTAAGAATCAGCCAAAAAGTGGATTTCTGTGATAACACTGTTTTACCTTCTGATTTTTAAAGACAAGCTATTGAAAACGTCAGAAAATTGAAGGAAAAAGTATATATATAGTTGATTTGAGAGACTCCTTTCATTATTGGACTCACCAAACAACTTACCTGTGTTTCAGGCTCAAAATGATCGTTTCTCGCTGAGAAACAGCCAGAAAGCGGATTTTTGTGATAACACATTTTTACCTTCTGATTTTTTAAGGTAAGCTATTGAAAATGTCATATTATTGAAGGAGGGAGTCTATAATGTTGATTTGAGTGACTCCTTTCATTATTGGACTCACCAAACCACTTACCTGTGTTTCAGGTTCAAAATGATTGTCCCCGCTGAGAAACAGCCAGAAAGCGGATTTATGTGATAACAGTGTTTTACCTTCTGATTTTTTAAGGCAAGCTATTGAAAAGGTCGGAAAATTGAAGGAGGGAGTCTATATAGTTGATTTGAGTGACTTCTTTCATTATTGGACTCACCAAACCACTTACCTGTGTTTCAGGTTCAAAATGACTGTTTCTCGCTGAGAAACTGCCAAAAAGCGGAGTTTTGTAATAACATTGTTTTACATTCTGATTTTTTAAGGCAAGCTATTGAAAACGTCAGAAAATTGAAGGAAGAAGTATATATATAGTTGATTTGAGAGACTCCTTTCATCATTGGACTCACCAAACCACTTACCAGTGTTTCAGGTTCAAAATGACTGTTTCTCGCTGAGAAACAGCCAAAAAGCGGATTTCTGTGATAACACTGTTTTACCTTTTGATTTTTTAAGGCAAGCTATTGAAAACGTCAGGAAATTGAAGGAGGGAGTCTATTTAGTTGATTTGAGTGACTCCTTTCATTATTGGACTCACCAAACCACTTACCAGTGTTTAAGGTTCAAAATGACTGTTTCTCAGCGAGAAACAGCCAAAAAGCGGATTTCTGTGATAACACTGTTTTACCTTCTGATTTTTTAAGGCAAGCTATTGAAAACGTCAGAAAATTGAAGGATATATAGTTGATTTGAGTGACTCCTTTCATTATTCGACTCACCAAACCACTTACCTGTGTTTCAGGTTGAAAATGACTGTTTCTGGCTGAGATACAGCTAAAAGCGGATTTTTGTGAAAACACTGTTTTACCTTCTGATTTTTTAAGGCAAGCTATTGAAAACGTCAGAAAATTGAAGGAGGGAGTCTATATAGTTGATTTGAGTGACTCATTTCATTATTGGACTCACCAAACCACTTACCTGTGTTTCAGGTTCAAAATGATCGTTTCTGGCTGAGATAAAGCTAATAAGCGGATTTCTGTGAAAACACTGTTTTACCTTCTGATTTTTTAAGGCAAGCTATTGAAAACGTCAGAAAATTGAAGGAAGAAGTATATATATATAGTTGATTTGAGAGACTCCTTTCATCATTGGACTCACCAAACCACTTACCAGTGTTTCAGGTTCAAAATGACTGTTTCTCACTGAGAAACAGCCAAAAAGCGGATTTCTGTGATAACACTGTTTTACCTTCTGATTTTTTAAGGCAAGCTATTGAAAACGTCAGAAAATTGAAGGATATATAGTAGATTTGAGTGACTCCTTTCATTATTCGACTCACCAAACCACTTACCTGTGTTTCAGGTTGAAAATGACTGTTTCGGGCTGAGATACAGCTAAAAACGGATTTTTGTGAAAACACTGTTTTACCTTCTGATTTTTTAAGGCAAGCTATTGAAAACGTCAGAAAATTGAAGGAGGGAGTCTATATAGTTGATTTGAGTGACTCATTTCATTATTGGACTCACCAAACCACTTACCTGTGTTTCAGGTTCAAAATGATCGTTTCTGGCTGAGATAAAGCTAAAAAGCGGATTTCTGTGAAAACACTGTTTTACCCTCTGATTTTTTAAGGCAAGCTATTGAAACGTCAGAAAGTTGAAGGAGGGAGTCTATATAGTTGATATGAGTGACTCATTTCATTATTGGACTCACCAAACCACTTGAAAATGAACCTGATCATTTTCAGGTTCAAAATGATCGTTTCTCGTTAAGAATCAGCCAAAAAGTGGATTTCTGTGATAACACTGTTTTACCTTCTGATTTTTAAAGACAAGCTATTGAAAACGTCAGAAAATTGAAGGAAAAAGTATATATATAGTTGATTTGAGAGACTCCTTTCATTATTGGACTCACCAAACCACTTACCTGTGTTTCAGGCTCAAAATGATCGTTTCTCGCTGAGAAACAGCCAGAAAGCGGATTTTTGTGATAACACATTTTTACCTTCTGATTTTTTAAGGTAAGCTATTGAAAATGTCATATTATTGAAGGAGGGAGTCTATAATGTTGATTTGAGTGACTCCTTTCATTATTGGACTCACCAAACCACTTACCTGTGTTTCAGGTTCAAAATGATTGTCCCCGCTGAGAAACAGCCAGAAAGCGGATTTCTGTGATAACAGTGTTTTACCTTCTGATTTTTTAAGGCAAGCTATTGAAAAGGTCGGAAAATTGAAGGAGGGAGTCTATATAGTTGATTTGAGTGACTTCTTTCATTATTGGACTCACCAAACCACTTACCTGTGTTTCAGGTTCAAAATGACTGTTTCTCGCTGAGAAACTGCCAAAAAGCGGAGTTTTGTAATAACATTGTTTTACATTCTGATTTTTTAAGGCAAGCTATTGAAAACGTCAGGAAATTGAAGGAGGGAGTCTATTTAGTTGATTTGAGTGACTCCTTTCATTATTGGACTCACCAAACCACTTACCAGTGTTTCAGGTTCAAAATGACTGTTTCTCAGCGAGAAACAGCCAAAAAGCGGATTTCTGTGATAACACTGTTTTACCTTCTGATTTTTTAAGGCAAGCTATTGAAAACGTCAGAAAATTGAAGGATATATAGTTGATTTGAGTGACTCCTTTCATTATTCGACTCACCAAACCACTTACCTGTGTTTCACGTTGAAAATGACTGTTTCTGGCTGAGATACAGCTAAAAGCGGATTTTTGTGAAAACACTGTTTTACCTTCTGATTTTTTAAGGCAAGCTATTGAAAACATCAGAAAATTGAAGGAGGGAGTCTATATAGTTGATTTGAGTGACTCATTTCATTATTGGACTCACCAAACCACTTACCTGTGTTTCAGGTTCAAAATGATCGTTTCTGGCTGAGATAAAGCTAAAAAACGGATTTCTGTGAAAACACTGTTTTACCTTCTGATTTTTTAAGGCAAGCTATTGAAAACGTCAGAAAATTGAAGGAGGGAGTCTATATAGTTGATTTGAGTGACTAATTTCATTATTGGACTCACCAAACCACTTGAAAATGAACCTGATCATTTTCAGGTTCAAAATGATCGTTTCTCGTTAAGAATCAGCCAAAAAGTGGATTTCTGTGATAACACTGTTTTACCTTCTGATTTTTAAAGACAAGCTATTGAAAACGTCAGAAAATTGAAGGAAAAAAGTATATATATAGTTGATTTGAGAGACTCCTTTCATTATTGGACTCACCAAACCACTTACCTGTGTTTCAGGCTCAAAATGATCGTTTCTCGCTGAGAAACAGCCAGAAAGCGGATTTTTGTGATAACACATTTTTACCTTCTGATTTTTTAAGGTAAGCTATTGAAAATGTCATATTATTGAAGGAGGGAGTCTATAATGTTGATTTGAGTGACTCCTTTCATTATTGGACTCACCAAACCACTTACCTGTGTTTCAGGTTCAAAATGATTGTCCCCGCTGAGAAACAGCCAGAAAGCGGATTTATGTGATAACAGTGTTTTACCTTCTGATTTTTTAAGGCAAGCTATTGAAAAGGTCGGAAAATTGAAGGAGGGAGTCTATATAGTTGATTTGAGTGACTTCTTTCATTATTGGACTCACCAAACCACTTACCTGTGTTTCAGGTTCAAAATGACTGTTTCTCGCTGAGAAACTGCCAAAAAGCGGAGTTTTGTAATAACATTGTTTTACATTCTGATTTTTTAAGGCAAGCTATTGAAAACGTCAGAAAATTGAAGGAAGAAGTATATATAGTTGATTTGAGAGACTCCTTTCATCATTGGACTCACCAAACCACTTACCAGTGTTTCAGGTTCAAAATGACTGTTTCTCGCTGAGAAACAGCCAAAAAGCGGATTTCTGTGATAACACTGTTTTACCTTTTGATTTTTTAAGGCAAGCTATTGAAAACGTCAGGAAATTGAAGGAGGGAGTCTATTTAGTTGATTTGAGTGACTCCTTTCATTATTGGACTCACCAAACCACTTACCAGTGTTTAAGGTTCAAAATGACTGTTTCTCAGCGAGAAACAGCCAAAAAGCGGATTTCTGTGATAACACTGTTTTACCTTCTGATTTTTTAAGGCAAGCTATTGAAAACGTCAGAAAATTGAAGGATATATAGTTGATTTGAGTGACTCCTTTCATTATTCGACTCACCAAACCACTTACCTGTGTTTCAGGTTGAAAATGACTGTTTCTGGCTGAGATACAGCTAAAAGCGGATTTTTGTGAAAACACTGTTTTACCTTCTGATTTTTTAAGGCAAGCTATTGAAAACGTCAGAAAATTGAAGGATATATAGTTGATTTGAGTGACTCCTTTCATTATTCGACTCACCAAACCACTTACCTGTGTTTCAGGTTGAAAATGACTGTTTCTGGCTGAGATACAGCTAAAAGCGGATTTTTGTGAAAACACTGTTTTACCTTCTGATTTTTTAAGGCAAGCTATTGAAAACGTCAGAAAATTGAAGGAGGGAGTCTATATAGTTGATTTGAGTGACTCATTTCATTATTGGACTCACCAAACCACTTACCTGTGTTTCAGGTTCAAAATGATCGTTTCTGGCTGAGATAAAGCTAATAAGCGGATTTCTGTGAAAACACTGTTTTACCTTCTGATTTTTTAAGGCAAGCTATTGAAAACGTCAGAAAATTGAAGGAAGAAGTATATATATATAGTTGATTTGAGAGACTCCTTTCATCATTGGACTCACCAAACCACTTACCAGTGTTTCAGGTTCAAAATGACTGTTTCTCACTGAGAAACAGCCAAAAAGCGGATTTCTGTGATAACACTGTTTTACCTTCTGATTTTTTAAGGCAAGCTATTGAAAACGTCAGAAAATTGAAGGATATATAGTAGATTTGAGTGACTCCTTTCATTATTCGACTCACCAAACCACTTACCTGTGTTTCAGGTTGAAAATGACTGTTTCTGGCTGAGATACAGCTAAAAACGGATTTTTGTGAAAACACTGTTTTACCTTCTGATTTTTTAAGGCAAGCTATTGAAAACGTCAGAAAATTGAAGGAGGGAGTCTATATAGTTGATTTGAGTGACTCATTTCATTATTGGACTCACCAAACCACTTACCTGTGTTTCAGGTTCAAAATGATCGTTTCTGGCTGAGATAAAGCTAAAAAGCGGATTTCTGTGAAAACACTGTTTTACCCTCTGATTTTTTAAGGCAAGCTATTGAAAACGTCAGAAAATTGAAGGAGGGAGTCTATATAGTTGATTTGAGTGACTCATTTCATTATTGGACTCACCAAACCACTTGAAAATGAACCTGATCATTTTCAGGTTCAAAATGATCGTTTCTCGTTAAGAATCAGCCAAAAAGTGGATTTCTGTGATAACACTGTTTTACCTTTTGATTTTTTAAGGCAAGCTATTGAAAACGTCAGGAAATTGAAGGAGGGAGTCTATTTAGTTGATTTGAGAGACTCCTTTCATTATTGGACTCACCAAACCACTTACCAGTGTTTCAGGTTCAAAATGTCTGTTTCTCAGCGAGAAACAGCCAAAAAGCGGATTTCTGTGATAACACTGTTTTACCTTCTGATTTTTTAAGGCAAGCTATTGAAAACGTCAGAAAATTGAAGGATATATAGTTGATTTGAGTGACTCCTTTCATTATTCGACTCACCAAACCACTTACCTGTGTTTCAGGTTGAAAATGACTGTTTCTGGCTGAGATACAGCTAAAAACGGATTTTTGTGAAAACACTGTTTTACCTTCTGATTTTTTAAGGCAAGCTATTGAAAACGTCAGAAAATTGAAGGAGGGAGTCTATATAGTTGATTTGAGTGACTCATTTCATTATTGGACTCACCAAACCACTTACCTGTGTTTCAGGTTCAAAATGATCGTTTCTGGCTGAGATAAAGCTAAAAAGCGGATTTCTGTGAAAACACTGTTTTACCCTCTGATTTTTTAAGGCAAGCTATTGAAAACGTCAGAAAATTGAAGGAGGGAGTCTATATAGTTGATTTGAGTGACTCATTTCATTATTGGACTCACCAAACCACTTGAAAATGAACCTGATCATTTTCAGGTTCAAAATGATCGTTTCTCGTTAAGAATCAGCCAAAAAGCGGATTTCTGTGAAAACACTGTTTTACCTTCTGATTTTTTAAGGCAAGCTATTGAAAACGTCAGAAAATTGAAGGAGGGAGTCTATATAGTTGATTTGAGTGACTAATTTCATTATTGGACTCACCAAACCACTTGAAAATGAACCTGATCATTTTCAGGTTCAAAATGATCGTTTCTCGTTAAGAATCAGCCAAAAAGTGGATTTCTGTGATAACACTGTTTTACCTTCTGATTTTTAAAGACAAGCTATTGAAAACGTCAGAAAATTGAAGGAAAAAGTATATATATAGTTGATTTGAGAGACTCCTTTCATTATTGGACTCACCAAACCACTTACCTGTGTTTCAGGCTCAAAATGATCGTTTCTCGCTGAGAAACAGCCAGAAAGCGGATTTTTGTGATAACACATTTTTACCTTCTGATTTTTTAAGGTAAGCTATTGAAAATGTCATATTATTGAAGGAGGGAGTCTATAATGTTGATTTGAGTGACTCCTTTCATTATTGGACTCACCAAACCACTTACCTGTGTTTCAGGTTCAAAATGATTGTCCCCGCTGAGAAACAGCCAGAAAGCGGATTTATGTGATAACAGTGTTTTACCTTCTGATTTTTTAAGGCAAGCTATTGAAAAGGTCGGAAAATTGAAGGAGGGAGTCTATATAGTTGATTTGAGTGACTTCTTTCATTATTGGACTCACCAAACCACTTACCTGTGTTTCAGGTTCAAAATGACTGTTTCTCGCTGAGAAACTGCCAAAAAGCGGAGTTTTGTAATAACATTGTTTTACATTCTGATTTTTTAAGGCAAGCTATTGAAAACGTCAGAAAATTGAAGGAAGAAGTATATATATAGTTGATTTGAGTGACTCCTTTCATTATTCGACTCACCAAACCACTTACCTGTGTTTCAGGTTGAAAATGACTGTTTCTGGCTGAGATACAGCTAAAAGCGGATTTTTGTGAAAACACTGTTTTACCTTCTGATTTTTTAAGGCAAGCTATTGAAAACGTCAGAAAATTGAAGGAGGGAGTCTATATAGTTGATTTGAGTGACTCATTTCATTATTGGACTCACCAAACCACTTACCTGTGTTTCAGGTTCAAAATGATCGTTTCTGGCTGAGATAAAGCTAATAAGCGGATTTCTGTGAAAACACTGTTTTACCTTCTGATTTTTTAAGGCAAGCTATTGAAAACGTCAGAAAATTGAAGGAAGAAGTATATATATATAGTTGATTTGAGAGACTCCTTTCATCATTGGACTCACCAAACCACTTACCAGTGTTTCAGGTTCAAAATGACTGTTTCTCACTGAGAAACAGCCAAAAAGCGGATTTCTGTGATAACACTGTTTTACCTTCTGATTTTTTAAGGCAAGCTATTGAAAACGTCAGAAAATTGAAGGATATATAGTAGATTTGAGTGACTCCTTTCATTATTCGACTCACCAAACCACTTACCTGTGTTTCAGGTTGAAAATGACTGTTTCTGGCTGAGATACAGCTAAAAACGGATTTTTGTGAAAACACTGTTTTACCTTCTGATTTTTTAAGGCAAGCTATTGAAAACGTCAGAAAATTGAAGGAGGGAGTCTATATAGTTGATTTGAGTGACTCATTTCATTATTGGACTCACCAAACCACTTGAAAATGAACCTGATCATTTTCAGGTTCAAAATGATCGTTTCTCGTTAAGAATCAGCCAAAAAGTGGATTTCTGTGATAACACTGTTTTACCTTTTGATTTTTTAAGGCAAGCTATTGAAAACGTCAGGAAATTGAAGGAGGGAGTCTATTTAGTTGATTTGAGAGACTCCTTTCATTATTGGACTCACCAAACCACTTACCAGTGTTTCAGGTTCAAAATGTCTGTTTCTCAGCGAGAAACAGCCAAAAAGCGGATTTCTGTGATAACACTTTTTTACCTTCTGATTTTTTAAGGCAAGCTATTGAAAACGTCAGAAAATTGAAGGATATATAGTTGATTTGAGTGACTCCTTTCATTATTCGACTCACCAAACCACTTACCTGTGTTTCACGTTGAAAATGACTGTTTCTGGCTGAGATACAGCTAAAAGCGGATTTTTGTGAAAACACTGTTTTACCTTCTGATTTTTTAAGGCAAGCTATTGAAAACATCAGAAAATTGAAGGAGGGAGTCTATATAGTTGATTTGAGTGACTCATTTCATTATTGGACTCACCAAACCACTTACCTGTGTTTCAGGTTCAAAATGATCGTTTCTGGCTGAGATAAAGCTAAAAAGCGGATTTCTGTGAAAACACTGTTTTACCTTCTGATTTTTTAAGGCAAGCTATTGAAAACGTCAGAAAATTGAAGGAGGGAGTCTATATAGTTGATTTGAGTGACTAATTTCATTATTGGACTCACCAAACCACTTGAAAATGAACCTGATCATTTTCAGGTTCAAAATGATCGTTTCTCGTTAAGAATCAGCCAAAAAGTGGATTTCTGTGATAACACTGTTTTACCTTCTGATTTTTAAAGACAAGCTATTGAAAACGTCAGAAAATTGAAGGAAAAAGTATATATATAGTTGATTTGAGAGACTCCTTTCATTATTGGACTCACCAAACCACTTACCTGTGTTTCAGGCTCAAAATGATCGTTTCTCGCTGAGAAACAGCCAGAAAGCGGATTTTTGTGATAACACATTTTTACCTTCTGATTTTTTAAGGTAAGCTATTGAAAATGTCATATTATTGAAGGAGGGAGTCTATAATGTTGATTTGAGTGACTCCTTTCATTATTGGACTCACCAAACCACTTACCTGTGTTTCAGGTTCAAAATGATTGTCCCCGCTGAGAAACAGCCAGAAAGCGGATTTATGTGATAACAGTGTTTTACCTTCTGATTTTTTAAGGCAAGCTATTGAAAAGGTCGGAAAATTGAAGGAGGGAGTCTATATAGTTGATTTGAGTGACTTCTTTCATTATTGGACTCACCAAACCACTTACCTGTGTTTCAGGTTCAAAATGACTGTTTCTCGCTGAGAAACTGCCAAAAAGCGGAGTTTTGTAATAACATTGTTTTACATTCTGATTTTTTAAGGCAAGCTATTGAAAACGTCAGAAAATTGAAGGAAGAAGTATATATATAGTTGATTTGAGAGACTCCTTTCATCATTGGACTCACCAAACCACTTACCAGTGTTTCAGGTTCAAAATGACTGTTTCTCGCTGAGAAACAGCCAAAAAGCGGATTTCTGTGATAACACTGTTTTACCTTTTGATTTTTTAAGGCAAGCTATTGAAAACGTCAGGAAATTGAAGGAGGGAGTCTATTTAGTTGATTTGAGTGACTCCTTTCATTATTGGACTCACCAAACCACTTACCAGTGTTTAAGGTTCAAAATGACTGTTTCTCAGCGAGAAACAGCCAAAAAGCGGATTTCTGTGATAACACTGTTTTACCTTCTGATTTTTTAAGGCAAGCTATTGAAAACGTCAGAAAATTGAAGGATATATAGTTGATTTGAGTGACTCCTTTCATTATTCGACTCACCAAACCACTTACCTGTGTTTCAGGTTGAAAATGACTGTTTCTGGCTGAGATACAGCTAAAAGCGGATTTTTGTGAAAACACTGTTTCACCTTCTGATTTTTTAAGGCAAGCTATTGAAAACGTCAGAAAATTGAAGGATATATAGTTGATTTGAGTGACTCCTTTCATTATTCGACTCACCAAACCACTTACCTGTGTTTCAGGTTGAAAATGACTGTTTCTGGCTGAGATACAGCTAAAAGCGGATTTTTGTGAAAACACTGTTTTACCTTCTGATTTTTTAAGGCAAGCTATTGAAAACGTCAGAAAATTGAAGGAGGGAGTCTATATAGTTGATTTGAGTGACTCATTTCATTATTGGACTCACCAAACCACTTACCTGTGTTTCAGGTTCAAAATGATTGTTTCTGGCTGAGATAAAGCTAATAAGCGGATTTCTGTGAAAACACTGTTTTACCTTCTGATTTTTTAAGGCAAGCTATTGAAAACGTCAGAAAATTGAAGGAAGAAGTATATATATATAGTTGATTTGAGAGACTCCTTTCATCATTGGTCTCACCAAACCACTTACCAGTGTTTCAGGTTCAAAATGACTGTTTCTCACTGAGAAACAGCCAAAAAGCGGATTTCTGTGATAACACTGTTTTACCTTCTGATTTTTTAAGGCAAGCTATTGAAAACGTCAGAAAATTGAAGGATATATAGTAGATTTGAGTGACTCCTTTCATTATTCGACTCACCAAACCACTTACCTGTGTTTCAGGTTGAAAATGACTGTTTCTGGCTGAGATACAGCTAAAAACGGATTTTTGTGAAAACACTGTTTTACCTTCTGATTTTTTAAGGCAAGCTATTGAAAACGTCAGAAAATTGAAGGAGGGAGTCTATATAGTTGATTTGAGTGACTCATTTCATTATTGGACTCACCAAACCACTTACCTGTGTTTCAGGTTCAAAATGATCGTTTCTGGCTGAGATAAAGCTAAAAAGCGGATTTCTGTGAAAACACTGTTTTACCCTCTGATTTTTTAAGGCAAGCTATTGAAAACGTCAGAAAATTGAAGGAGGGAGTCTATATAGTTGATTTGAGTGACTCATTTCATTATTGGACTCACCAAACCACTTGAAAATGAACCTGATCATTTTCAGGTTCAAAATGATCGTTTCTCGTTAAGAATCAGCCAAAAAGTGGATTTCTGTGATAACACTGTTTTACCTTCTGATTTTTAAAGACAAGCTATTGAAAACGTCAGAAAATTGAAGGAGGGAGTCTATAATGTTGATTTGAGTGACTCCTTTCATTATTGGACTCACCAAACCACTTACCTGTGTTTCAGGTTCAAAATGATTGTCCCCGCTGAGAAACAGCCAGAAAGCGGATTTCTGTGATAACAGTGTTTTACCTTCTGATTTTTTAAGGCAAGCTATTGAAAAGGTCGGAAAATTGAAGGAGGGAGTCTATATAGTTGATTTGAGTGACTTCTTTCATTATTGGACTCACCAAACCACTTACCTGTGTTTCAGGCTCAAAATGATCGTTTCTCGCTGAGAAACAGCCAGAAAGCGGATTTTTGTGATAACACATTTTTACCTTCTGATTTTTTAAGGTAAGCTATTGAAAATGTCATATTATTGAAGGAGGGAGTCTATAATGTTGATTTGAGTGACTCCTTTCATTATTGGACTCACCAAACCACTTACCTGTGTTTCAGGTTCAAAATGATTGTCCCCGCTGAGAAACAGCCAGAAAGCGGATTTCTGTGATAACAGTGTTTTACCTTCTGATTTTTTAAGGCAAGCTATTGAAAAGGTCGGAAAATTGAAGGAGGGAGTCTATATAGTTGATTTGAGTGACTTCTTTCATTATTGGACTCACCAAACCACTTACCTGTGTTTCAGGTTCAAAATGACTGTTTCTCGCTGAGAAACTGCCAAAAAGCGGAGTTTTGTAATAACATTGTTTTACATTCTGATTTTTTAAGGCAAGCTATTGAAAACGTCAGAAAATTGAAGGAAGAAGTATATATATAGTTGATTTGAGAGACTCCTTTCATCATTGGACTCACCAAACCACTTACCAGTGTTTCAGGTTCAAAATGACTTTTTCTCGCTGAGAAACAGCCAAAAAGCGGATTTCTGTGATAACACTGTTTTACCTTTTGATTTTTTAAGGCAAGCTATTGAAAACGTCAGGAAATTGAAGGAGGGAGTCTATTTAGTTGATTTGAGAGACTCCTTTCATTATTGGACTCACCAAACCACTTACCAGTGTTTCAGGTTCAAAATGTCTGTTTCTCAGCGAGAAACAGCCAAAAAGCGGATTTCTGTGATAACACTGTTTTACCTTCTGATTTTTTAAGGCAAGCTATTGAAAACGTCAGAAAATTGAAGGATATATAGTTGATTTGAGTGACTCCTTTCATTATTCGACTCACCAAACCACTTACCTGTGTTTCAGGTTGAAAATGACTGTTTCTGGCTGAGATACAGCTAAAAGCGGATTTTTGTGAAAACACTGTTTTACCTTCTGATTTTTTAAGGCAAACTATTGAAAACGTCAGAAAATTGAAGGAGGGAGTCTATATAGTTGATTTGAGTGACTCATTTCATTATTGGACTCACCAAACCACTTACCTGTGTTTCAGGTTCAAAATGACTGTTTCTGGCTGAGATACAGCTAAAAGCAGATTTTTGTGAAAACACTGTTTTACCTTCTGATTTTTTAAGGCAAGCTATTGAAAACGTCAGAAAATTGAAGGAGGGAGTCTATATAGTTGATTTGAGTGACTCATTTCATTATTGGACTCACCAAACTACTTACCCGTGTTTCAGGTTCAAAATGATCATTTCTGGCTGAGATAAAGCTAAAAAGCGGATTTCTGTGAAAACACTGTTTTACCTTCTGATTTTTTAAGGCAAGCTTTTGAAAACGTCAGAAAATTGAAGGAAGGAGTCGATATAGTTGATTTGAGTGACTCCTTTCATTATTGGACTCACCAAACCACTTACCTGTGTTTCAGGTTCAAAATGACTGTTTCTGGCTGAGATACAGCTAAAAGCAGATTTTTGTGAAAACACTGTTTTACCTTCTGATTTTTTAAGGCAAGCTATTGAAAACGTCAGAAAATTGAAGGAGGGAGTCTATATAGTTGATTTGAGTGACTCATTTCATTATTGGACTCACCAAACCACTTACCTGTGTTTCAGGTTCAAAATGATCGTTTCTGGCTGAGATAAAGCTAAAAAGCGGATTTCTGTGAAAACACTGTTTTACCCTCTGATTTTTTAAGGCAAGCTATTGAAAACGTCAGAAAATTGAAGGAGGGAGTCTATATAGTTGATTTGAGTGACTCATTTCATTATTGGACTCACCAAACCACTTGAAAATGAACCTGATCATTTTCAGGTTCAAAATGATCGTTTCTCGTTAAGAATCAGCCAAAAAGTGGATTTCTGTGATAACACTGTTTTACCTTCTGATTTT